>NC_088803.1:2686324-2822732 GCF_011386835.1 Chrysemys picta bellii | reverse complement strand
GGATTGCTGGGGCTGAAGATTGGGGAGAGGAGACGGGAGAACTTGTGGACAGGAATCGGAGGAGCGGGAGGCAGCTGGGGGGATCCTGCTGGCTGTGTAATCTCCTCCTTGGGGAGTGTCCGTGAGGCCCGAATCTCACACGCTCCTTTGTCTCCTTTGCGTCTCACAGGAGCTCATTGAGGAGCTTCCTCCTAACTCTCCACCCGGCACCGTCCTGGCCAACTCCCTCATTGCTGTGGCCAACCTCAGGTACCGAGACCCTCCCGCCCGGTTCCCCTAACCCCGGTGCAGCTCAGTCCCAGGGCTGGGAGTCACTGCCCCTCCCACTCCCAGCTCACCTCCCAAGGGGGGCTCCTCTGTCAGAGGTGGGGGGAAGGGTCACTCCCTCTCCTGGCTACTCTGTTCTTTGCACTCCAGGACATTGCAATAGCTTTGGGGAGAGGCTGACTCCCAGGATCAGATACAGGAGGGGCAGCAAGGTCCAGGGAACAGGCGCCATTCCTGCCCTGCCACTGTCGGTCTGGGAAACCTTGGCCTTATCATTCCCTGGCTCGGTGCCTCAGTTTCCATTCTCGCCAGCCTCTGCCTATTTCCCTGCAGTTTCACGTCCGTGTCGGTGCCAGTCCCACCCCCGCACTGCACAGTCTAATACCGGCTCCTCTCTCTTGCCAGCACCATGACACCTGCCCTGGAGCCGGAGCTGGAGACCCACCTCCTCCAAGCCACCCTGCACGCAGTCTTCACCCTGGGCACGCAGACAGACACCAACCAAGTCCAGGTAGATCAGCCAGCTGTTATCCTGCCCGAATCCTTGCTAATTGCCTGCAGTGGGATGTGAATGAGAGAGGCCAGGATATGTGTTTGGGGGTCTCACCAGTGCTTCCCAGAGACCCCTCTTCCGATCCTGTGGCAGATGTAGCCCCAGTTTCCCTAACTCTGACCCATGGCTCTCCCTTGCTTTGCAGGATCTGCATAGGGTCATACCAGACCTTCTGGACGCCATGCTGGGGAACCTGCTGGCAAAGACCCCAGACACGGACAAGCTCCACTACATCTTGGAGGTGAGCCCGATGCGGGGGTGGGGGCAATTTGACCTTGACTCTTAGATCCATTTTCCAGTCTGTCCTCCTAGCTGGGCCCCCAGTGGCCATCCTTGGTCAGGGCAGTCAGTGCAATGCAGGGTCAGGCCCTTCCTCCTTGAAGGACAGAGGAAGGAGCTGGGACTTCACCCAGAGCTCTGCCTGGTTGTGTCGAGCACTAAGCACAGGGCCGCTGGCTGGCTTGGGGAGTGAGAGTCTGAACCCCTCCTGGGAGATCCAGAAGATGGTCCTCAGAAAAGAGCCACAGCCTCATTCCTAGAGAAACAGGAGGGCCCCAGAGAATCAGCCCTTGTCTCTGACAGGCCCCGAGATTCCTGGGGGGATTGTGCTCACACTCAGTCCCTTCACCCAGCCAAGGACTTGAGAGCCAGGGAGGGCGGAGGGGTCTGTCTCCTTCCTGGGGAGCTGTTCAGGAATCAGCAGTTCAGGGAGGATGGGACCAGCCCCGACACCGAGCATTGTCCCAATCTAGAGAGACAATGACAAGTTGTGACCTGCAGGATACAAGCATCGTCCTGGGGGCAAGAGTCCCCTTCTAAAGCTCTGCGGTCAATGAATCAGATATTCCACCCCCACCGCATGCAATGTCTCAGCCCCCTGGGGATGGGGGGGGGGGGCATTAGCACTACACATGCACCCCCCCCCCCATCAATCCTGAGCTGCCTCCTTTCCCCACAGCACATTCACTACTGGACCGTGTCCAGGGTGCCACGAGAGAGAGCCAGGGCCATCAGGAGCAGCGCGGCCCTGCTCACGTCCGTCATCTCCCTCCCTGACTTTGACGTAAGTGGCCTCTGAGCCCAGCTTCCTGACTCCAGGCGTAGGGGGGCGGCTCCAACGGGCTGGAGGATCTGCTGCTGCAGGGGCTGTGGGCTAGGAGTGTTCCTCTTGGGGAGGCAGAGGTAGAGCAGAGAATGAGCCTGGCTTGAGTCAAGTTCTTCTTGTCCTGGTTAAGTGGCGACTCTCGCTTGTAAGGGGAGCAGGCTCCAGGTTCTTGCCTTCCTGTCATCCTGGAGCAGCTGGGGAAGCAAATCCTCCTGGAGGGCCCTGCCCGCATCCCTGTTCTCCGGGCTCCCTTGCGGGCACAGATAACTAAGGATTCAGCTCTAGCTCCTATCCTCTAGCATCTCCTGCAGAGGGGCTGAGGGGAAGGAGAGTCCTGGCCCAGGCGGGGACTGGGAGCTGACAGGAAAATGCTGATGGAGTCCCCTCTCCCTCTCCCTTCCATTAGAACTCAGCCGAATTCCCCAGGATGGGCCACCACGTGGCACAGCTGGCTCTGTTCGTCGGTGACCCAGACGAGGACATCAGCCAGCAGGCCAGGGAGGGGGTTTACCGGCTCTACCAGCTCCTGCTGCGCCAGAGGGGTAAGGAACCCGGCTAGACGAGTGAGACTGGGACCCCAGCCAATTTCTCTCCGAGTGACCCCGGCTGGCGGATCAGTCTCTCTCTATCTCTTTCTGTGTTCTCCACCACCCCCGCAGTTCTGTTGGGCTCTGCCCACTGTGCAGCCCCCAATGGGATTGGAAGGACACAAGCCCTGCAACCAGAATGACCGATGTGTATGTGTCTCTCTCTTTCCCAGACCTGAACATCCATGAGGTTGAAGACCTTTGGTGCTGGGACTGGCACCAGGACAGCAGGCTCCTGGGCTACAAGAACACCGCCAGGGTGGGGGAGGTAAGGACACTCTGCCAGGGCATGGCACAGCTCTGCAGGGCAGGTGGCTGCCTCCTGGAGCCACGCGACGCAGTTGCCGTTCTAGGCCAGGATTTGGAGCCTGGTTCGGGGCAATCTGCTGAAGCCTCACATCTGGTTGGTTTCAGGTTTTTGCCAAATTCTTCTCAGAGGGGCAGAGAAGATTCTTCCTGCAGACAGCAGTGCTGGCCATGCACGACCCCCTGCTGCGTGTCAGCCAGGCTGGGCTGCTCCTCACTTACTCCCTCCTGGGGCAAGCCGAGCAGCTGATGGGGAGCAAGGTGAGCAGCTGCATTAGACTCAGGAGATTGGGGCGGGGCCCAGGTCTCATTCCCATCCTCTGGCCATTCCCGGCCTGGCAGCAAGGCGACTGGTGGGGAATGAGAGTGAGAGCAGCTGCTCCTGGGAAGGGAGATGAATTCACCTCCATGAGCAGGAGGGAGCCAGCTTGTCCCCGGAGCAGCTCCAGCCCAGCTCGTTAGCAAGGCTAATGAATGACAAGCATTGCCTCAGCACGGACTTCTGTTCTTGGGAAGGGCAGCAGAGTCCTCTATGTGCCCTCTGCGAGCCTCTCCTGTCACCCGCGCCACCACCCAGAGTTGTTCCCCTCACTGGCAGCCTGGGAGGCCAAGGACTGAGGGGTGATGGTGACTGACCGGGCAGTTCTGAGGCACAGGGGCGGGGGAAGCTCGTCCTGCTGCCGGAAGGGCTGGACTCGCTCTAGAGAGAACGGGAGGATTCAGTCAGCAGGGGCTGCTGATCTGCCCCATTCACCAGGGCTGCCATCCTGTGGCTTCAGCCTCAGCGGCTGGGATGACTTGGGGAAAGGTCTCAAGCTCCCCACATCCCACTTCACTGCTGCCAGAATCCCTCCACACCCCCCCCCCGCTAGAGCCCCCTCCCTGCCCAACCTGGGTGGGGTGGAGGAGACAGGTCGGAGAACTTGAGCTGTGGATTGGAGGTGGAACAGCTGTCAGGGGCACTGGGTGGGAGGTGGCAGGAGCTCCCCCTGCAAGGAGGTTGTTGGCACTGGAGATCCCTTGAAAGGACAACAAGACTCCATTCTGGGGGTCAGGAGGGGGACTTCATCCCTCAGAGGTGCACGGGTTCTGGGTGGAAATGCTGCTGGTCCCAGGTGCCCTTAATTCCCGCTGATTCCGCGGGGGTGTCTGAGTCTCTGACAGGTCCTCGTTCCCTTGCAGCAGGAGGACGTCACGGCCAACATAATGAACCAACTTTACATCATCCAGCACTTGCGCCAAGTGCCGGAGGCACTGCAGGAGTTCTGCCTCCAAGGCCACCAGCAACTCCTGTTCCCTCTAAACGAGCAGTGTAGTGAGACTGAGTGGCCTCCCTCTGAGCAGGAGAGCGAGGGCCCCTCTACACACCCCTTGGAGGGCGGAGCCTATATCGCCCCGCCCCCTTCACCTGTTGGACTGTTTGTTGCCCGGCCACCGGGGCCTCTGGTAGACTCTGTTGCGACTGAGTGGCCTCCCTCCGAGCAGGAGAGCGAGGGATCCCCTACACGCCTCTTGGAGGGCGGAGAATATATCGCCCCGCCCCCCTCGCCTGAAGGACTGTTTGTTGATGGCCACCAGAGACTCTGGTACACTCTCTTGAGACTGAGTGGCCTCCCTCCGACCACGTGAGCGAGGGATCCCCTACACGCCCCTTGGAGGGCGGAGCCTATATCGCTCCGCCCCCCCTCACCGTAAGGACCAGGGCGTGGGGCCGGAAATATAAAAGGCCGGCCCTGCACCACAGTTGGGGGACAGCCTGCAACAGAGGAGGACACTTGGCCTGTTCTCCAGAGGCCCCTAACCCTGACCCTAACCCCAGGCATGGACGAGGACTGGCCCGGAGTCCCCACTGCGGTTTACCCCAAGGAGCCGGAAAAGGCCTGGAGGCCACAGCTACCAAACCTCGGCCGGGGAGGCAGGAAGTAGCCCAGGGACAGCCCGGGAGCTGCTGGCTGCAGAGCCCGGCGCGACTCAGTCGGCGTGTTGCGGCTGGATCCCCGCCGACGCAGGGGCAACCAATCCTGCCCCTGCCAGCGCCTTGGGCTGGGACGCGGGGGAGGAGGGTGGGACCGCGTCCCCCTGCCACCCCACCCCGGGTGGCTGACCCCCTACACGGTGCAAGGAGGCTGTAGCCCAGGACAGGAACTGTTTGTTGGCTGGCCACCGGGGCCCCGCCCAGGCTAGAGCCAGCCCTGTCAAGTCTGTCTGTTTGCTGGCTGCCAGGGTTCCACCCAGACCAGGGCCCGCCCTTGAAGTTTGGTGGTTTGTGGGGTGCTTGGGCCCCGCCCAGGCCTGAGCCACCCCCGATACACTGTGTTGAGGGGCTGACCACTTGAGCGACCTCAGCCCAGCAGCGCCGGCTCAACCATTTTTGCCACCTCAAGCAAAAAAACCCACAAAAAACAACGCTCGGACTGCCAAAGCGAGCAAAAAGAAAACCAAAAAACCCCCAACCACTTGGACTGCCGCCACCTGAACTGCCGAAGCAGAAAATAAACAACAACAACAACAACGCTCGGACTGCCGCCGCCCGAACTGCCGAAGTGCAAAAAACAAAAAAGTCGCCCGGCCTGTGCTGCCCCAGGAATGGACGGAATGCCGCCCCAGGCGTGTGCTTCCTGCGCTGGTGCCTGGAGCCGGCCCCGCACCTGGTTGCGACAGCTGATCGCAGAGGTGGGGCGGCTGCTCCACCCCCATGCAAGAGGGCGCTAGAGTAGGCCAAAGCAGCTGCACAGGCTAGCAGCCAATCAGAGAAGGGCCAAACGAGAGCCAATCAGGGCCGAGATTAGAGCCAGCCAAGCACGGCTAGGCTAGGCCCTATATAAAGGCTGCCCAGGCAAGCAGTAGGCAGTCTGTCCCAGAACTTTGTGGGAGAAAGTCTGTCTCCAGAGCAGGAGACCAGCATCTCAGAAAGAGCAGTGCTGGGCAGGCTCAAGGAAGCATACTACAGCTCCGGCCTGAAGACCTGCCAGACTGCGGGCCCTGATATAGAGGGCCTGGAGGGGAAGTGGCCCAGGGATAGTTGGACAAGGGGAGAGCAGGGAGGCTGCCACTGGAGGATACCTGAGTGGGGACCCAGAGTAGTGGGTGGGCCTGGGTCCCCCCCTTCCCTCTTGTACTGCACCTGGCCATGCGGTGGCTGAGTCAAACTGCAACCGGCCCTTGAGACAAGGGGCTAGACTTTGGGGGTTGTGGTTGGCCACTGAGGCAGGTGCAAGGACTGTTGCTAACCTGCTTCCCCCCTCCCCGCCGGAATGAGATGAGGATAGATTAGGGAACACTGCCAGAGGGCAGTGGCCTGAAGAAGGACACCATCAAGCGGACTAGGCAGATTGTGCCACATTGAGATACAAAATGGTGGAGAAAAGAGACTTCTATTGGAGGGCCTGGGCGGCTCGGCTCACCGAGCAGCAGAGGGAGTTGTTCCTGCTGCTGTGGAAGTCGGCACCCAGACCAAACAAGAGATCCGGCACTAAGTGCGAGAGGCCGGGACCGGGAACGCTGAACTGCTTTGCCTACAGGCGATGGGGACCCTAAAAGAGGGAGAGTCCCTACTGGGAGGGGGCAGAGAGGCCCCACCCAGAAAAGGCACCCCCTGTGAGAGTAATGGGGGTCCCCAGCTTGTTGGGTCTGTGGGGAGCCAGGGCACCTGAAGAGAGAGTGCCCCTACAGGACTCCCAAGGCCCGGGCCAGCCCAGAAGAAAGGGCTAGGGCCCGGGACCAAACAAGCAGGAGAAGGGACATCGCAGGGGAAAGACCCAGAAAGTGCTTCCATTGCCACTAAGGGGGACATTTAAAGAGGCACTGACCCCTGAGGCAGAAAGGGGGAGTGTCTGAGACAAGGGCTCGGTCAGAGACCAGCCCCAGGGAAGAGGTGGGGAAGACGGAGGCCCCTAGAGAGAAAGGGGCTGAGAGGCCCCACCAAAATGAGGGAACCCACATAGGAGCCAGGAGGGCCCATGTGGGAACCCAAAGAGAAGTAGGAACCCACGTAGGATCAGGCGTTCTACAGTGGGAACCCAGACCCTAGAGGTGGGAAGCAGGTGGCTCCAGACTTTGGAGGGCCTGCAAGAGGAAAGAGATGCCCTGAAGGTCCCGCTGCGAAGGAAGCTGGGGCGATAGGAACCCTTTCCTCCCCTCCCCCGTGAGCATTTTTAAGGGGGAGGGTTTGTGGTGGGGCAGCTGCCCCACCCCCATGTGAGAGGGGGCTAGAGTAGGCCAGAATGGCTGTGCAAGCCAGCAGCCAATCAGGGAAGGGCCTACTGAGAGCCAATCAGGGCCGAGATTAGAGCCAGCCAATCAGGGCTAGGCTAGGCCCTATATAATGGCTGCCCAGGACAGCAGTAGGTAGTCTGTCCCAGAACTTCATGGAGGAAGATCTGTCTCCAGAGCAGGAGACAGCACCTCGGGCTGGGTAGTATTGCACCTGGCCATCCGATGGCCGAGACAAATTGTAACCGGCCCTTGAGCTAAGGGGCTAGACTTTGGGGGTTGCGGTTGGCCACCGAGGCAGGTGCAAGGACTGTTACTAACCCCCGCCTCCTGGAATGGGGTGAGGATGGATTAGTGGGCACTGCTAGAGGGGCAGTGGCCTGAAGGACACTCTCAAGCAGTGAGCAATGTGGGTCCAGATGCCAACGGAGGACAAGAGACAGATGGGACGCTGCCAGCAGAGGGCGTTCCCCATGGACTGATCTAATTCCCCGAGCGACCAGCGGGAGGCGCCATGGTGGTGAGTCCCAACCCCCTCAAAACCGCCCAGCCCTATTGTGGGCCCACTGCTACCCTGCAGATTCTGGTCCGGACCAGACTGGGCCAGCCGGAGTGGCCTCCCTGGGAGTGGGAGAGCGAGAGGGAGAGCTAGTGGAAGGGGAAATAGAGCCCCCCGGCACTCACAGAAACTCTCTCCCCTCTCTGTGGAGCAGGGTTCTTCCCTCTGCCCCCCAAATTCCTTCATATGGGGCAGGACCTCTTTCCCTTGCACCCACTCCCCTCCCCCCTTTCCTTGGTCTACCCCCCTCCCATTCCCGCTGCGCCCATGTGGTGCAGAAAGGCCCTTGTGTCAGGGCCACAGCCCCACTGGAGCTCGGAAAGCTCCACTTTTGAGGAGGTGGGGGTGGGACAGAGGCTCAGGGCTAGCTTCATCTCCTGCCCTTTATTCTCCCCTTGGCCCTTCTATGGGGTCTCTAGGTATGACAAGAATAGGAGCCTCCTTCCCAGCTGTCTGCCAGGCCCTGGGATCTGGCACAGCCTCCCAGACGGGCGCATCCTGTAGCTGAGCCACGTCAGGGAGCAGTGGGGACAGGTCACCTCGTCCCATCCAAGCAAGCAATGCTGGCTCTCAAAGAGGTTTAGGTGAAAGACCCCAGTCCCTCATGGAGGTAAGAGCCATTTACTCCTTGGGGCGTGTGGGTCTCTTGGGGGAGAAATGGCATCCCGGATGCATAGCCTGTCTGGGAGCTTCCCCTGTCCCTGGCTCCCAGTTCTGGGACAGAGACTTCTCCATCATCCTACCACCCAGGTTTCCTTCCTAGGAAGGGGCTCTCCAGAGACGTCCTCGAACCTGGGCTCCTGAGAGCATTTCTGGCAGGAGACTCCAGCCCCTGGGGCATGAAGAGAGCATCGGGTAGTCTTGATCACCTGGCATCTCCGGTCTCTAGCTCCACTTCCTGCAGCAGTGGGGTTTCTCCAGCCCCCTCACCACACCTGTCAGCCTCTGAATGTCAGAGTCACCAGAACGAGCAAACTTCAGTTCCAGTCAGTGGGGCCTGTGTGTCCTCAGTCCCTGTGGAAAGCAGGTGTGAAATGGGGAGCAAGGACCCCAGGCCACGAACAGTGGGAGTGGGCAGAGCAGGCCTGTAACGGGGTGCTTTCCCCTGGGCTGCACAGCCTGGGGCCTAGCCAAGCTGACTATAGACTGAGCCCTAACTGAGAGGCAAAAGGAGAAGCCAGCCCCTCCCACCTCCCCTCCCCCTGGAGCGTCGCTAAACTATCAAAAATGAATACAGTGGAGTCACATCTTACCATAGAAGCCATAGACGGGACCCTCTGCTGAGCTCCCCTTGGCAATGCCGCTGTCAGAGACCATGGCTAGTGGGTGCCAAGTGCCTGAGCAGGGAACTGCTTGAGAGCCTCCTAGAGACTCGCAGGTGTTTGACTGTGACCCTCAGGGAGCCGTGGCAAGAGCCTCTCCGGCTCTAACAAAGGGTTTCTGTTCTCCTAGACAGTCAGCCCGTGAGGCCAGTTTGCAGAATGGGGAAGAGCCCTTTGGCGAGGCGTTGGAGGATTCACCATGAAGGTGGCAGCAGCGGCAGTGCCGGTCCGCATGGGCCAAGCCTCCACTCCTGACACTCCAGGGTAATCTCCCCCTGCTCTCAGTGGGGCTTGGCTTTAGCTGCTGGGCCTGTGAGCCTAGACCAGGGTCTCAAACTCAAATGACCATGACAGCCGCCTGAGGACTAGTTCATTGGCCCAGAGGGGGCAGAAGGGGTGTGTGTGTGTGTGTGCGGGGGGGGCTCAGGGCAGGAGTTGAGCTGCAGGGGGCTCAGGGCAGGGAGTTGGGGTGTGGGGTGCAGGAGGGAGTGTGAGGTGTGGCAGAGGGTTGGGGTGCAGGCAGGAGGCTCAGGGCAGGGGGTTTGGGTGTGGGGTGCAGGAGGGAGTGCAGGCAGGAGGCTCATGGCAGGGGGTTGGGCTGTGGGGTGCAGGAGGGAGTGCGAGGTGTGGCAGAGGGTTGGGGTGCAGGCAGGAGGCTCGGCAGGGGATCGGGGGTGGGGTGTAGGAGGGAGTGCGAAGTGTGGCAGAGAGTTGGGGTTCAGACAGGGGGCTCAGGGAAGGATGTTGGGGTGCAGAAGAGGTGGGGGATGCAGAAGGGGGATCAGGATAGGAAGTTGGGGTGCAGCAGGGGGTTGAGGTGCAGGTGGGAGGCTCATGGCAGGGGGTTGGGGTGTGGGGTGCAGGCGGGAGGCTCAGGGCAGGGGCTTGGGGTGTGGGGTGCAGGAGGGAGTGCGAGGTGTGGCAGAGTGTTGGGGTGCAGGAGGGAGTGCGAGGTGTGGCTGAGGGTTGGGGTGCAGGCAGGGGGCTCATGGCAGGGGGTTAGGGTGCAGGATGGCATTGAGTTCTGCCCTGGAGCCGCTTACCCAGAGAAATAGCCCCGCAGGCCGCGTGTTGGAGACCCCTGGCCTAGGCCGAGCACTCAGGGATTCCCATCAGCCTGCTCAATGGCCAATGCAGCCCCCCAAAGAAGGGAAGAAGAAGGGAAGTGAAGGAGTAAAGCTGGACCATCTGCTGAGCTGCTGCACTCAAGTGAGCAGAGCCGGGGAGAGAAGAGGGAGAACTCGAAGGTGGCTGGTGGCAGTAGGGAGGAGAAGCAGTTTGGGAGCCAGGAGAGGAGAAATAAATAGTTAATGACAAATCCTGCCGGCTTTCTCTTGTGTGGTGAAGGGTCGAAAAGGGGTCTCTTTACTATCACGCTGAACTTTAAAACAGCTGTGTATGATGGGGGGTGGAGTCTATAAAGGTAAGAGGTCACTCTAGGGGCTTGAAGTCCCAGATTCTCAGGCTATTGCCTCCTTCTACCAGCTGATCTCAACCCAGCAACTCTCTCAGATGGTAGCAGTAGTGAGCTCTTGTCCTCCTTTTGTGGCTGAGCCACCAGAAAAAGGACATGATACATGTGGCCAAGGAACTAGAGCTCCAAGTGCCTTCTGCACACTGTGTCCAACCACAGTAATACTCAGCAGCATCCTCGGGTCTAAGGTTAGTCATATGCAAGTACAACAAGTTGTTGGGATTGTCCCTGGAGATGGTGAATCGGCCTTTCACTGAAGCAGCGTAATGTTTTGTATCTCTGGCCCAATAGCTAATGGTTGATACCCATTCCAGTGCCTATCCAGGAGTGTTTCCGTACCAGGTCATCCTATAATCACCAAAACTGAATGCGGAGGTGTCATAACTATAAAGGGAAGGGCAACAGCTGTCCTGTGTACAGTACTATAAAATCCCTCCTGGCCAGAGACTCCAAAATCCTTTTCCCTGTAAAGGGTTAAGAAGCTCAGGTAACCTGGCTGGCATCTGACCTAAAGGACCAATAAGGGGACAAGATAATTTCAAATCTTGGGGGGGGGAGGCGGGAAGGTTTTTGTTTGTGTTCTTTGTTTTGGTTGTGCGTTCGCTCTCGGGACTGAGAGGGACCAGACATCAATCCAGGTTCTCCACATCTTTCTAAACAAGTCTCTCCTATTTCAAACTTGTAAGTAAATAGCCAGGCAAGGCCTATTAGTTTTCCTTTGTTTTCTCAACTTGTAAATGTACCTTTTACTAGGGTGTTTATCTTTGTTTGCTGTACTTTGAACCTAAGACTAGAGGGGAGTCCTCTGAGCTCTTTAGTTTGGAAATTAACCTTACAGGGTAATCATACTGATTTTACAGAGATGATTTTTACCTTTTTCTTTAATTAAAAGCCTTCTTTTTAAGAACCTGATTGATTTTTTTCCCTTGTTTTAAGATCCAAAGGGTTTGGATCTTTATTCACCAGGGAATTGGTGAAAGGTTTCTCAAGGCTTCCCAGGGAGGGAATGGTGGCAGCGGGACCAGAGCTAAGCTGGTAGTTAAGCTTAGAAGTTTTCATGCAGGCCCCTACATTTGTACCCTAAAGTTCAAAGTGGGGATACAGCCTTGACAGGAGGTTTTGCAGGAGATCTGGAGAGAGTCCCTGAGCATTTTAACTTCTCCACCACATGCCACAAATTCTAATTTTGACTGGTGTCACAGAGTGTGGGGGAGTCAGGGTCCTGCATCCCTCTTCCTGGGATTCACCGTGACTCTCAGCCAGCCAGTAAAACGGACGGTTTATTGGACAATAGGAACGCAGTCTAAAACAGAGCTTGTAGGTACAACCAGGACCCCTCAGTTAAGTCCTTCTGGGAGACAGGGAGCTTAGACCCCAGCCTTAGGGTTCCCTGCATTCCACCACCCAGCACAAAACTGAAACCAAAAACCTCTCCAGCAGGCTCTCTTCCCCTCCTTCCCTCCACCTCTCCCTTTGTCCAGTTTCCTGGGCCACGGTGTCGCCCAGCCCCAGGACCTGGATAGAAAAAAAGAGACATGGAGGCTTCTATAATAATACTTGGGCATCTCCCATGTCTGCAATACTGACCCATAATATCATCTCTGATTCTGAGGAGAGTTCGCTTGGGAATTTGCTGTTCATTGCACACACAGGGGATGCAGGTTGTCTAGATCAGGGTAATCAATTATTTTTGGTCAGGGTCCAGATTTCTTGGTCCAGGTCCAGACTCCAGAGAAAATAATAATAATTAATAAGTAAATAAAAAGATTTCAAGTCCATTCAAAAGTATCTGGCAGTCTGCATTTCGCTTGCAGCCACCTAGTGACTACTCCTGGTCTTGATTTTCTCTCCAAGAGCTGTAGAGTCAGGCAAATCGTGGGCTTTAAACAAGAAATTCAGTTCTGTATTTTGCACATGTTTTGTTTTATAAAAGTTAGATGAACTCCAGCCCTGCATTTTATATTCCATGACTTGTGTGGCTTGACTGAGGGGGAAAAAATAATAATATTCATGGAATTAACAACAGCTGGGCTCATTTTCCCATGGGCTGACTACACTGAATCCTGGTCCCATTCCCTTTTTCTTTTCTTTTCTTTTTGGTCTGTTCAAGATGTAAGCTGCTTGGGACAAGGACTGTCTCTTCCTATGGGTAACACGGTGATCTTTTTACAGTTGGTAATACTTTATCCCCAAAGTAGCCACATTCCTACAATGGAACTATTCAACCTGATTAAGGATATTGCAGTCTGGTCCTATATGGTTTTTATTAACAGCACAAAACACAAGTACTAGTATATATTATTTATATTCTAATACCACCAGATAGATAGATAAACAAGGTAGGTGAGGTCATATCTTTGAATAGACCAATTTCTGTTGGTGAGAAAGACAAACTTTCAAGCTACACCGAGCTCGTCCTCAGGTCTGTTAGCTCAAAAACTTGTCTTGCTCACCAACAGAAGTTGGTCCAATAAAAGATGTTGCCTCACCCACCTTGTCTCCCTAATATCTGGGGACAGACAGGGCTCCACTAACACTGCATACAACCTAGATAGATAGACGGATGCATGAATGCACAGGGCACAGCCAGCATGTCAGAAACACCCAATCCTTGTGCCCTGTTCAAGAAAAACATAAAACAATTTATATTCTCTTTGATCACACACCCAGGCCATGTTGGAAAATGGAAACACCCCCACCCACCCACACACCTTGCAAGATCTCCTTTTGCCCCATCATAAAGCACAGATAAGCGCCTTTGGTGGGAGTCCTAACAAACCCTGGTGAGATGCTTGGATTTTGATGTTCCTTGGGGTTGTGGGGTAGGGGTGTGGGGGAACTGGGGCGCCTCAAGGGGACAGGAAAGAGCTGGTGCCAGGGGGAAAGGAAAAGTTTCTTGGTATTCAGTTCCAGAGAAAGAAAGTGGATGGAAGCAGGTAACCCTGTGTGACGTTATTGACATAAACTGGGACCATATAGATCATTGTTGCAACCAAGGTCCTGTAGTGGCACCCAAATCTTGTATAAAGGGGGTCAAATGGGGTGTCTAGGACAAGGTTATGGTTTACTGGTTATGATTATGCTGTCTATATGTGTGTATCAGTTTTGTAGTTGAAGTTATGAATATTGGCTCTATACTGTCTGTATGGCAAACTTATGCTATGCTTCTGGGTGACATCCCAGACAAGCTGAGATTAGCTCTGCCTAGCCTGCTTGATGGCCCATTAAGGACCATCAGCTATACAATGGACCCATTGAGAGAAGGTAGATACGCCTTGTAACTCAGCAAAGTATGCAGGGACTGGCCCATGTGACTCCAGACTCCATTTTACTGTAATTTTCCACAGTAAGAACAAAGAGGTGTTCTTACACCTGGAAAAGACTATATAAGGCTGATGCCTCATCTCCATCTGGTCTTCAATCCTGCTTCTCACCTCTGGAGGAACTTTGCTACAAACTGAAGTTCTGAACAAAGGACTGAATGACCCATCCCAGCTGGGGATGTATTCCAGAGACTTGATTTGAACCTGCAGTTTATTCCATCGCTGCTGCAAGCCTGAACCAAGAACTTTGCCATTACTGTATGTAATTGATTCCATTTAACCAATTCTAACTCTCATCTCTATCTTTTTCCTTTTATGAATAAACCTTTAGATTTTAGATTCTAAAGGATTGGCAGCAGCGTGATTTGTGGGTAAAATCTGACTTGTATATTGACCGGGGTCTGGGGCTTGGTCCTTTGGGATCAGGAGGACCTTTTTCTTTTACTGGGGTATTGGTTTTCATAACCATTTGTCCCCATAACGTGTGGCACTGGTGGTAATACTGGGAAACTGGAGTGTCTAAGGAGATTGCTTGTGAGACTTGCGGTTAGCCAGTGGGATGAGACCGAAGTCTTAGTCTGGCTGGTTTGGTTTGCCTTAGAGGTGGAAAACCCCCAGCCTTGGGCTGTAATTGCCCTGTTTTAGCAATTTGTCCTGAGTTGGCGCTCTCCGTTGGGTTCCGCCAGAACCGCATTGTCACACCCTGTACTATTGTTAACACAGAGTGGATAGACTCCGCCTGTTTCTATCAGGGTTTTCTAGCATTCAGGCCTTTGGCTTCCTCAGCAGAAACCTGCTCCCCCAACCACAAGTCACGGTTCTTGTCTGAGCTCCCACTGCCTCCTGCACACCGTGTCCCACGTGCAGTAATACTCAGCAGCGTCTTCGCGTCTCAGCTCAGCCATATGCAAATACAACACGTTCCAGTCATTGTCTCTGGAGATGGTGAATCGCCCTTTCACAGACTCAGAGTAATATATTGCATCCCCGTCTTTGCTAATTGTGGCAACCCACTGCAGTCCCTTCCCAGGTGCGTGTCTGACCCAGGACAACCAGGTGCCACCAAAGTGGAATCCAGAGGTTTTGCAGGAGATCCAGAGAGAGTCCCCGAGCATTTTAATTTCTCCACCGGATGCCACAAATTCATAGTTTGACTGGACTCCTGGATGGAAAAAACAGACATTAAGATTCATAAATAAAAGAACCTCCAACGTCTTTAGCAATTAAATTACCTTTGAAAGCAAATAGAATGGATGCGAAGCTGAGTCAGTGTTTCATCTTTCTGATTCAGGAGAGAGGTCCCAGGGGGTTGGCTGGTAAGTGCACAGACCCGCAGGGCTGTGGTTGTGTCTCCGAGAGCTGCAGGATCAGGGGACTAGTCCGTGCTAAGCAGGAAATGAACTCCAGCCCAGAGTGAGCTGAGTTTCAGAGACTGGTTTTCATGCTGCTTAGCTCTTTGGTGGAATGTACTAAGCACAGATCTAATAACAGGTGTGCACCAAAACTCTGCCCACTTTGGTTTGTGTTGTTAGCCAATTCCACCTCCCTTGTCTACTTAGACTATAAGCTCTTCAGGGCGGGGGCTGTCTCTGACTGTCTGTGCAGCTCCCAACACAATGGGACCCGGATCTCAGTTACTCACTGGGTATGTTCAGTGCCCAGCACCATCAGGCACCGATCTCTCGGTAGGACCATAATAGACATGATAAATAATGGCATTCTCATTCTGGATTTCTTACTCAGTCTTCCTGGACTGAAAACTCTTTCGGGAGCAGAGGGCCTCATTTGTCTGGGCAGAAAAGCCCTGACTAGAACCAGGAAGAGGGTGGGATTTAAAAAAAAAATGCTGCTTGGATTTAGAAGCACAGTTTCTATTCCGAGTCGATGGGATTTGCACTCCTAAATCCCCAACGTGCTTCTGAAACTCTTTGGCTCTTGGCAAGCTTCTCCAGCTCCTTTGTGCTAAGGCACTTCACACCTGCCTAGAGCGGGGTGAGGGTTGGGCTTTCGGTTTTGTAGCTAGTTTATTCTCCAAAATACACAGTTTTGAGTCAATCAAATTTGTTCATGAATATGGGTCAAATTCAGCAAATAGTTTCAGCCAAAATAACGGGGGGGAAACATTTGTTGGCATTTTTGAAACAAAACATTTTGACTTTTTGTTTCAGAATGGTGCTAGGTAGATGTAACTATTTTTAAAAGGTAAAAAGTGAAACTGAACTGAAATGTTTTCTATCAGGTCAAACAAATCGTTGTATTCAACCCAAAATTAAATGTTTTCATTTTGGTGAGAAAAGCTGTTATTTCCACTCAATGCAAAATTAAACTTTTTATTATTTTTGGTACAAGCACTGAACCAAAAACTCAATTATTTGCCCACCTTCAGTCCTGACTTTGCTGCACCCAGATGTTTTTTTCTAATATCCATGAACCTTTTTATTTTATTAATTTCCTTCCGTTAGTGACACAATTTGCATAACACTCTGAGTTTCATGGACTCTGGTTTAGAGAGCAGAAGCATCATTTTATTCATGGAGCAGAAGGAAAAACTAACACATTACTTTATATTCATTTTTTTGAAATAGTCTCCAAATCCCATTCCCTCACTCCCACCTTTGCCCCACATCTAGTCCCTGCAGTGTGCAGCCAGACTGGTATGTCCTAAAAGAGAGAGGCCCTGTAGCCTATTCACTCACCCCAGCCAATCTCTCTGACCTGAGATGAAATCAGAACCAACACCCTGAGCTGGGAAAGGTCTTGTATTTCATTCCCCACCCCCGGAGCCAGCCAATCTCCCTGCCTTGGGGCGAGATGACAGCTGGCGCCCCTAGAGAGGAAAGGCCCATATTCCATTCCCTGCCCCCCCGAACCAGTCTCTCCCACAACATGGAGCTGGATGGGAGCTAGCACCTCTGGAGAGAGAAGCCTCCCTGCCATTGATAGGTTCAAATCATTCAATATTGTTAAAAGAAACAACTCTTGTTGTGCAACATTTTTTTATTGTGTAAGCAACATGCACCAACACACAAAACATTGCTATCATATAAACATAGGCAAGGCAAATACATGAATTCAAAAAAGTTAGATGACATTTTTAAAAGCCCATCATCTTTCAAAGTCTACTCTTTCAAAAATTCTTGCACAAACATCCTATTCTAGCCTAAGAAACATGGGAGGTTTGCACTAAAGATAGGATTTTTTTTCAAGGGGCAGGGAAAGTTTTGAGGTAATACAAAATAAACTTTAAAATAGAAACTCTCCTCCCGTCTTAATGCTGAAGTCACTATTGTAACTTTACAATTCTTTAAGCAAAATTAGCTTGTTAAAAATCTATTCACAGCAACAATAAATGCAGACTAATTGTCAGTATCAAAAGCAGTGGATATAATTAATAGAAACAAAGATGACAGAAATTTTGCTTTATTTCTCAGGTCCTTCCTCGCTCCTTCTTGCGAACCTAGAACAACAACAATGACATTGTTATTAATTATTATGTTCATTTATTTTATTACAGCAAAACTATCTGGTCTTTCCCACATGGCAAATCCCAATTGCATATTAATCATAGAGGTGCTGAAGTTATAGTGACACCTGTGAGAGTTTCACATGTGAATCAATTACAGAAGAAGAGATTCACAGATTCCAAGGCCAGAAGGGAGCATTGTGATCCTCTAGTCTGACCCGTGTCACACAGGCCAGAAAACGGCCCCACAATAATTCCTAGAGTAGATCTTCTAGAAAAGCTTGCAATCTTGGTTTAAAAATTTTCAGTGATGGAGAATCCACCAGGACCCTGGGAAAAGTGGGTATATTGATCCTTTTCTCTGTTTTCTTTATTTCAGTTGTCAGCAATAGGCAGGGACTGTCTCTCATCCTGTGTCTGAGCAGTGCCCAGACTAATGGATCCCTCACCTCAGCTGGCCCTATACTAGACATTAGTGCAATACTAATAAATATAAACTTCCACACGAGAGACAGGAGATCTCTGATTACACAACCATTCTGCGAAATGTCCTATTATTTCATAGAGACAAGGTGGGTGAGGTAATATCTTCTATTGGACCAACTTCTGTTGGAGAAAGAGACCTGAAGAAGAGCTCTGGGTAGCTTGAAAGCTTGTCTCTTTCACCAGCAGAAGTTGGTCCAACAAAAGATTTTACCTCATCCACCTGGTCTCTCTAATATACTGAAACCAACCCGGCTACTACAACACTGCAAACCACCATTTCCTGACTAATGGTACAACTGTGTGCATGCTGTCACCCTACGGTACTTATACAGCCTCCAATAGTAATGGCTGAGAACTTTTATGTATTTCTCCTCCCAAGCCCTCCGTGAGGTAGGGGAATGCTGTTATTCCCACTCTACAGATGGACACCCAAGACAGAGAGAGACTAAAGGCAGAACATTCTAGAGAACCTGTGGGAGTTGCTCAAGCCGACACAGAACCAGGGCCGGCGCACCCATTAGGCGACCTAGGCAGTTGCCGGGGGCGCTAACATTTCGGGGGCGGCGACCGCGGTGGCCGGATCTTCCGCCGCCTCTGTCGGGGGCGGCATTTAGGGGGCGGGACCTTCCGCCACCTAGAGTGGCAAAAAAGCTGGTGGTGCCCCTGCACAGAACATGGTAAAGCCGGGAATGGAGCCCAAGCCCCTAACCACAAAACAATTCTTCTGCTCCTACCTCTTCTCTTCCTGCTAGTGTAGGCAGGACTTAGGCTCCATCTACATTTTTACTAGTATGTTAAAAAACCTGCACTAGGCGCTATTAGCAGACATTGTGATAAAAATGCCAGAGCCCGGTCTGCACCGCAAAGTATCATGTACCTCAGAGACTAATCTTGCAATCATGAGCACATTAAAGACGACGCTCTTTGCAAGCACAATTTCCAAACCCAGCAGGGCAGCGGATAGTGTCTTTGTGTTTTTCTCCTCATTCGAATCTATAAAATATGAAACAATGCTGTAGTTTGCCCATGAAAATTCATATTTGCACAAAGCCAAATATAACCATTAATTATATATATATATATATACACACACAGAGAGAGAGAGAGAGAGAGAGACTTGTCAGAATACAATTTTTAATTAAAAAAAATTAATAATTTTTAATATTTTAAAATAATTTAATAATTTAAAATAATTTAGACCGATAACATCAATGGCTTTTTTTCTATTTCTATTTATTTATATTTTTCACAATTGTATGAAATGACTGGGGGTCAGACAATAATTATTCAATGACAGTATATTTTGAGATTCAATAAATTAAAGCTTTATAACCATTAAAACACAGATTGTCAATATTATATGTCAAAATATAATTTATACACACACATTTCCAGAAGGACCTATTGTCTCTGGATCCGAAGTGTGCGTTGCTAAAAACCACCACTACTAGCACAGACAAGAAGAATCCCTGCATAGTCACAGGGTTATTTTTAATCTCACCTTCAATGTGCCTTCAAAAATCTTTACTAAATTACTTTTTCTTAAATGTAAAGTTTTCAAACACCCTTTCCTGAGCATTAAGGTTAAGTCACTTACTTGGTATTAGAGAGACTTTGGTCCCTTTAAAGACAGCATCGGAGTCCACAATGCTATACAGCTGTGCAAGAACCTCTCTAGAGAAAATTGAAAAAACTGCTAGGGTGTATTTATTTTAGTCTGAGTCTGGGTTAGATTAATTATTCATCTCCAGTTTCTGCTGTAATCTTGTGCTAAATCAAAAACCTTTTCCATGCAAAAGGTGATTTATATTTTAGCTGCAGATCAAGAAAATTAGCTCAAAGAGGCATGATTTTTGTTGTCTCTTCGAGCCTTTATAATTAAAATATGGAATCCTTGGTCCTGCAAAGACTTACAAACATGCTCAACTTCCTCCACCCTGAGGCAGATTCTCAGTTGGTGTAAAGGGTCCTGGCACCTTTGAAGCCAATATGAAGATTTACACCAGCTGAGGATCTGTCCCGCTGGATAGCCCTATTAACATTTCAGTGGGTCTGTTACAATGTGTAAACTGAAACACGTGCTCAGTTTCTGTAGGATCAGGGCCTTACAGAAGAATTTTGATGCTTGTCTCCTAAATTTTCCTGCTTTCAGAAACAAATTCTGTGCCTCAAAGCCAAGATCTGCCAGTGGGTCGAGGAGGATTAATTAGGGGTCCCAAAGAACAGCAACATGCCGTATGTGGGACCATGTAGCAAAGTGACCCCCCGTTCTGAAAATAATAAAAATAGTTATGGATGTTTTCCTTCTTTAATTTAACTAATGAGGATAAAACCCTGTATAGAGTAATTAGGCATGTGCACTCGACAGCATATAAAGAAATGTGCAAAGGTAAAAGAACAATTTAAAATATTATTATTAAACCAACACAATAACATATGCATAATCTCTCCCTTTCCCTTCACAATAAACGAAAAACAAGGGATTTAAATGAATCAATCGTAATTAAGATTTTTTTTTAAAAGAAAAACTTTGTCAAACATTTTTCTTGCCCTTTCTGCTGCTTTTTCCATGTAGCTTCCTCTAAAAAGGTTAAAAAACACCAAGGGTGAGAAAAAATGTGCTTGTTATGTTCAAGGTTTTTGTGCAGGGCTCTATGGTGTCTGTATCACTGTGTGTGTGTGTGTATATCCCAGTCACCGTGCTAAACCTCTTTACATAAACTGTCCCTGTAGCTCCGAGGGGATTCAACACTTCTCAGAATTGTAGTCCAGAGAAATGAGCTGTTACTTGGAGCTGCCCATGTGGGTGAACGCTTCCTTGGAAGTGCAGCAAACCTCGCTCTGAAATGCTTCGCTGGTCAACTTTCCATCTTCTTCTTCTTCTATCAGAAGAATCCCTTTGGTTTCTGGCAGCATAGCATGGTTTGCACTGCTAATGCACTTGTAGTCTGGTAGGCAGATCTCCATTATATAAAGACAATTCACCTAATGCATAAGATTCCACAAAGAAAACAATTGTTTCAATCCGGATAAGGGTAGTCAAGTCTGATATCTCACACTGCTACCTCACTGGGATCTTCTGTCTTCCTCCAACAGTGTAACACAAATCCTTAATTGCAGTCCCAGCAACATTACCCTGAACCTACCAGGTTAATGTTTCAAGAGGAAGTATGAAGTGGTGAAATTGAACCCAATCTCACTATAATGCTGTTACCGTATTTCTATAACATTTGTTAATACAACTCCATGCTGGTTGCAAATCTTCCCTCTACCCACCCTCTGTTTGTTAACTTGTCTGTCTAGTTCTACATTGTGTGTTCCCTGGGGCACGGATCCTCCTCCTTCTCTCTTTGGAAAGAGTCTAGAATCCCAGTTCTCATACTTCCAGACCTAGCGTACAGCATATCTAAGGGGGAGGGAGTTACTTGGCATAAGAAGACTTTGTGGTTTTAAACAGCGCAATTGAATCGCTGGCACAGAGGAAAGCTGCTTTGTGCAAAGAAAGCATGCAGTCAAGATGGGACAGAAAAACTTATTAGCCAAAGTTGTGGTAAAGGTGGTCTAAAGGTAGGCAGTGGTGTGTGAGAAAAAGCTGTCCAATGCCTCGTCCCCTCTGACCAAATGAAGAAGTCTAGATCAACATGCTGCAAAGATGATTCTCTACCTCAGAATATTTAATTTTTCTTACTTTTTTTTAATGGCAACGGCAATTAGGCAGCTAACTCACGTAGGTTTCTAATGGAGTTTACAAAGGCCCCTATCTGCCTCTTTAGGCACCTAAATACCTTTAAAACTCCGTTTCCAGGCTCCTATCTGCCTCTATAGGCACTTAAATATCTCAGACTCTCCTCACACCACGAGTGAAGGACTTTGTAGGACAGGGGTTGGCAACCTACGGCACGTGTGCCAAAGATGGCACGCGAGCCGATTTTTAATGGCACGCCGAGGTCCCGGCCGCCGGCCCCGCTCAGCCCGCTGCTGGCCTGGGTGAAGAGAACCCCAGGCCGGAAGGGAACTCGGCCTGGGTGAAGGGAACCCCAGGCTGGAAGGGAACCCGGCCTGGGTGAAGGGAACCCCAGGCCTGTAGGGAACCCGGCCTGGGTGAAGGGAACCCCAGGCTGCAAGGGAACCCGGCCTGGGTGAAGGGAACCCCAGGCCGGTAGCAGGCTGAGCATACTTAAGAACTGCATAGGGGAAACTGAGGAAAACATTCAGAACAGTCCCACTTCGTCACACACAGTAATACAGGGCCGTGTCCTGGAGTTCCAGGTCGCTCATTTGCAGATACAGCAGGTTGTTGGGATTGTCCCTGGAGATGGTGAATCGGCCTTGGATCGAGCTGGCGTAATGTACAGTACTGCCAGCCCAGTAGCTTATACAAGGCTGGGGGGAGGGATAGCTCAGTGGTTTGAGCATGGGCTTGCTAAACCCATTGTGAGTTCAATCCTTGAGGGGGTCACGAGGGATCAGGGGCAAAAATCAGTACTTGGTCTTGCTAGTGAAGGCAGGGGGCTGGACTAAATTACTTTTCAGGGTCCTTCCAGTTCTGGGAGATAGGTATAGCTCCACATATTTATTTAGATCCACTCCAGGCCCTTGCCAGGAACCTGACAGACCCAGCTTATCCAGTAGACTCCAAAGATGACTTTTCCACTCCCCCTCCAGACCCCACCAGCTGGACCTGGGGCTGGCCACCTGTAAATAAAGGCACTTTAAAGCATATTGATGTTATATTCAGCAACTCAATATTCTTCAGGGCACTCAGGGGAGAACATACCTTCCAGAGCTGCTACAATGAGAACGAAATGGAGACAAAGTCTCATTTTCCCTGGTTTTGGAGGGGAAACCTATCAGGTGGGTTTGGCTGGTAACTGCATAGACACCAGAGGGCTGCAGATTGTCTCTGGTTGCAGCCTGGGCAGATAGGGACAGATTTAAATATGAAACTCTCACCCCTATTTGAATATCCCCCACTTATAGGAGACACAAACCCTTTCCCTGAATGCTTGGAGTTATTTGGCCAGTGATCGGACTGGTGCGAATTCTGCGTCTGGGCAGCTCCCAGCGAGTGCGGGGCCATCTGACCATACAGGTTCACCAAGAGCTCCCTTGAATCCCCTCCCATCTCTCCAGGTGTAAGGGCTGAGCTACTGTCTGGTGAAGTGAATGGAAAGACCCACCTCTGGCGTTAGCGGACTGTGGGTCAGGCCCTTAGAGAGAAGTGAAAAGGGAAGAATTGGGGGGGAAATCTGTTTTTCTGTTCAGTCTAGAGGTGTTTGGAGCCTGATGTACCCTTTGAAGTGTGTGTTAGATCGACACTGGCATCTTATTGTTTTTCACAGGGATTTGAGAGCAATTCTACCCACCCCCCAAGAAACAACAAAAGCATTTGCACAGTCATCACTTTTAGGCAGCTTTGGAAGCCCAAGTTCTGATTATCACACTGAACAATTGGTCCCCCAAATATTTCTCTTGTGCAGTCTGCATTTTTACTTCAGTGTCTGATGAGCGCCAGTGTAAGCATGTGATAGTCACGTTGTTGCAGTTTTTATGGACACATGATCATATATGAATACAGAGATCTCAAACCTGATGAGAGAGGTTTTTTCGCTCTGGTTCTAGATCCCGTTCCTGGGCCCAGGGCTGGATGGTTTGTGGAAGTGCTGCCCCCACGCGGCGCATGGCAGAAAGAAGCTTCTGCAGCTTGAGTTTTTGTATTAGCAGTATCGGGATTCCCCTCACTGTGTCTCTCGCACAGTAATACCGGGCAGTGTCCTCGGGCTTCAGGCCGGTCATTTGCAGGTACAGCAGACTGTTGGGGTCATCTCTAGAGACGGTGAATCGCCCTTTTATGGAGTCACTGTAGTATATGCTAGAGCCGTGAATCCAGGTGAGCCACTCCAGTCCCTTCCCGGGAGCCTGACGGACCCAGCCCATGTAGTAGCTGCTGAAGGTGAAGCCGGAGGCTTTGCAGGAGAGGCGGAGAGAGTCTCCGGGCTTTTTCACATCCCCTCCAGACTCCACCAGCTGCACCTGGGACCGGACACCTGGGGATAAAGATGAATGACGGGGAACATGAGTATGTAGGGAAACAGAATAACGATCCCCTGACTATCCAACACACGGCAAGGGAGAAAATACCTTCAAATGCTGCTGCAATGAGAACGAGATACAACCAAAGTCTCATTGTCCCTGTGTTTGGAGAGGAGAGTTTTCAGGGGGTTGTCTGGTGACTGCCCAGAGACAGAGGCTGCAGATTGTCTGTCCAGGTGCAGCCGTGGAAATGAGAGAGACAGCTTTAAACAGGAAACTCTCACCCCTATTTGCATATCTCCCTTCTTATAAGAGACTCCAATTATTTCCTGGAGTGAACTCAGTTTCTTTGAGTGTGGCTGAGAGAAGGGCCAGAATCTATCTCCGGGGTACCCCCCTCTCCCTGTCGGTGTATCTGTATCTGAAGAGATGGGATTTTTGCCCACAAAAGCTTATGCCCCAATAAATCTGTTAGTCTTTAAGGTGCCACCAGACTCCTGGTTGTTTTTGTGGATACAGACTAACACGGCTACCCCCCGATACAGAAGGATTAGGCTCTATCTTATTTAGTGGGAGTCGCGTTCTGTGTCTTTCCTGCCCCCATCTCTCTCCAATCCACGTCTGCTTCTCCCTGTGCCTCAGTCTCTCTCTGAGCGGTTCCAATGACCCCGATCTTAGGACCTTTAGTCACGTGACTGTCCCCCCTGACCTGAGTGCCCCCGCTGGGCTGAGAGGCCCCTGGGCAATTGCCCCCTTTGCCCCTGCCTGTCAGGGGGCCTGGCAGAGACCACTCAGCTCCTAGCGCAGGTCTGGGAGTTTCAAAGGGGCCTCGTGGCTAAAGGAACCCACCTCACATCTGCAATCACAGTCCAGAATTTCTGCTGCTGTCCCAGGGGGAGGTAAAGATCCAGTTATTTAACATAGTAACCGGGGACCAGCTGCTCTTAATTACAGGAAGCTCCCAAAGGTTGGCGCTGAGGCCAGTGGGCTAGTAAGGGTACCGGGAGGAAGTCTGTTAGGGCTTATTGGGATCGTGCAGAGAGAAGCTACAGCCCCATAAGGGAGGTGTCAGGGTTCATTAGGGTCAGAGAGCGCAGGGCTGGTGGCCTTGTCTGGTGGCTGCTCGCCTGGGGACCCTCATTCCCCTTTCGATAGATCTGCTCTCGGGCTGATGCCCCCCAGACATGCCATGCAGGAACAGAACGCTGTACACGCAGTGAACATATGGAATCCGCGCTTTCAAAACAATATCAGAAACACGGAAGGGGATGTCTGGAGGGGTGGAGGAGCAGGAAGACGAGGACTCTCGACTTTTTTTTTTCTGTGAACCGGACACCACCAAACACCTTTCCAATACCGGTTCTTGCCTGTCACTGTAAGTGTGGGGAGGTGAGAGCGCAGAAAGCCTGGCAGAGCGGGGCAGGCTCCTTTCCGTGCTGTCAAACCCGGACAGCAATTACAGACATTTCTCTGACTGCGAAGAGGAGAGTCGTGTCCGCTTCAGGGGTGTCAGGGCTGGGCCTGTAGACCGAGCATACGCCATCTAGCAAGTTGCCGAGGCAACAGCCAAGGCCCAGAGTCTGTTAAACCCTCAAGGAGTTCAAATCTTTTCCCATCTTTTTTCTCCAGTAACGAGTCTCGCTCCTACTCTTGGCTCCTCAGACCAAGACGTGAGATCATGAGAACTGAAGAACGGCCAGACTGCGTCCGATCAATGGTCCGTCTAGCCCAGTGACAAGGGAATCACCAACTCATCCCCTGGGAAGGAGCTTTGTCTGGTATAAGGAGGGGGATACGCAAATAACGGTGAGCGTTTCCTGTTTAAATCTCTCTCTGCAGGGCTGCACCCGGAGAGAATCCACAGCCCCCTGTGTCTGTGCAGTTACCAGCCAGTCCACCAGAGACCTTTCCCCTCCCACACCAGGGAAATGAGTCTGTGGCTCCATTTAGCTTTCGTTGCAGCCGCTTTGGAAGGTATTTTCTCCCCTGTGTGGATAAGCGAGTCAGCGGAATGGTGTGTGGTTGGCAGTGCACACTGACACGATTTTAACACGCGTTTATTCCCAGGTGTCCTGTTACAAGTCCAGCTCCTGGAGTCCGGCGGGGATGTGAAAAAGCCCGGAGACTCCCTCAGACTGACCTGTACCACCTCAGGGTTCAACATAGACAGCCACTGAATTAACTGGATCTGTCAGGGCGGCTCCCGGGCAGGGGCTGCGGTGGGTATCAGCAATTAGTGGAGCAACCACCTACTAAGGAAATTCAGTGAAAGGGCGATTCGCCCCCCGCCCCCACCCGCACAAACACTCCAGCTCACCCTTCCCTGCACGCTGCGCTAGGACACGTGTCTGTGTGTGTTTGTGAAATTTGTTAGTCTCTAAGGTGCCACAAGTCCTCCTGTTCTTCTTTTTATGTAGAGGTGGGAGATGGAGAGAGAGAGAACAGTTAGATCGGTGGTTTGCTGAGACCAGTGCCCATCATGCTGACTAATATTATCTCTTTGTTCCCTGTGATCTCCCATCTGTTGTCTCCTGTTTTTTACTTAGATAATAAAGTCTTTGGGGGGCAGGGATCCAATATTAACTAGACTATTAAATGCTCTGGAACCTTTTACACTCTGAGCCTAGAGGTTTTAATTCTTTCCAGAATAAAAGACACGGCTGTGAAGGGGACGATGATCTAGTTCTAAATGTATAGATGGCGCCTCTTCGTATGAAAGACTCGGATTTTCAGAGGAACCTAAGGGAGTTAGGCACCCAAATCCCATTGGACGAATAGCTCCCATGTGTTTACTAGAGTGTTTAACTGTTTGAATAAAAGGTCCAGATTGTCAGCTGGCATAAACAGGGGTAGCTGCTATATTGAATCCAATGGATCTGTGAGCATTGGTTCCAGGATTTGCTCTCACCGTGTAGGTCCTTCTTAAGGCCACAACAACCGAAGCCGTGTGAAATCAGAGGCGAGAGTTTCATTGGTTCCAAAGGGCTGTAGATCATTCCCATCACCCATTTCGGTTCTCTGAGGTGACAGCCCCTGTCCAGTGATAATAATGGCCAGGGGAGTGAACGTTCCCCTTCTACCAGGAGCAGGGAAGTTTGTGTAAAAGGGCCCTGAGTGTCTGCACGGAACTCGCTTCCTCTTTTTGTGCCAGGCCCTGCTCTGCTCTGTGTCACTGTGTCTCTGGCGCAGTAATAGGTGCCGGTGTCTGCAGCTGTCAATGAGCGGAGCTGGAGATAGACTTCGTCCTTCGAGGTGTCCCTGGTGATGGTGATCCGGCTACTGAAAGCCGAGCTGTAATCTGTGGTGCCTCCGCCTGCAGTGCTCCGGATGCGCCCCATCCACTCCAGCCCTTTCCCCGGTGGCTGTTGGACCCAGCCCCAATAGTTGCTGCTGACAGAGACACCAGAAACCTTACAGGTGATACTGAGGGTCTCTGAGGGCTTCACTGCCCCCGGGCCGGTCTGGACCAGCTGCACCTGGGAGAGGACACCTGGGGAAAGGAGAACAGAGCTGACTCTCACCTGGAACTGGCGCATTCCCCACCTCGGTGTTTCTCAGGATCCCATGAAACACTCACCTGATGGGGCGGCGAGTAGGAAAAGGGAGCAGAGCAGTGACAGTGTCATGGTGACGGCTAATGGAGAAACTCCCCGGAAGGCAGGACCAGAAAGTTCTGTGTCTGGGGAGAGACTGAGGCTCCTACAACCAGGGGTTGGTATTTAACAGGAGCCCTAGGGGGAAAGGAATTTGCATGAGGGTTTCCCAGGGTGGCTATTAGAGGCGGCAGAGGGTGAGCACTCAGTATATGGTGATGTCCCCTTCGGACAGGGGTCCCCTTTACACCCCAGAGAGACCACACGCTCAGCTCAGCACAGCTGTGCATTGGTCTGTTGAATTGCCTGGGGCCCTAGAGACAGGACAGGAGTGGCAGGGTCAGTTCCTAAATCACCCACTCACTCCCTGCTGCCGGTGGGTAAATCCACCTAGGCGCTCTGCGTGCACAATTCCCACTCTTGTTAGTGGGTGGTGGGTGCCCAAACCCCCTAGCCAAGTTGGTTAATTTCCACTTTTGTGACTCTGGGCCTCATTTCCTCGTCTGTAAAGCGGGGTTAACGAGACTTCCCTGCTTCACGTGTGGACTGAGAGGGTGAAATCCAGGACTGGTTGTGAGTTGCTGAAACGTTCCGGTGACAAGTAACAGAGAAGAACAGAGGCAGGTAGGTGGCTGGGCATCCAGCCGCCAGTGAAATCCAGTGAGATTGTGGTTCCTAAATCTGCCAGGCTTCTTAAGAGCATAAGAAATGGTTAAAAGATAGGAAACAAAGGGCAGGAATAAATGGTCAGTTTTCAGAATGGAGAGAGGTAACTAGTGGTGTCCCCCAGGGGTCTGTACTGGGCCCAGTCCTATTCAACATATTCATAAATGATCTAGAAAAAGGGGTAAACAGTGATCTGGTGACATTTGCAGATAATACAAAACTACTCAAGATAGTTAAGTTCCAGGCAGACTGTGAGGAGCTACAAAAGGATCTCACAAAACTGGGTGACTGGACAACAAAATGGCAGATGAAATTCAATGTTGATAAATGCAAAGTAATGCAGATTGGAAAGTATAATCCCAACTATACATATAAAATGATGGGGTCTAAATTAGCTGTTACCACTCCAGAAAGAGATCTTGGAGTCATTGTGGACAGTTCTCTGAAAACAGCCACTCAATGTGCAGCTGCAGTCAAAAAAGCGAACAGAATGCTGGGAATCATTAAGAAAGGGATAGATAATAGGACAGAAAATATCATGTTGCCTCTATATAAATCCATGGTGCACCCACATCTTGAATACTGTGTGCAGATGTGGTCGCCCCATCTCAAAAAAGATATATTGGAATTGGAAAAGGTTAGAAAAGGGCAACAAAAATGATTAGAGGTATGGAACGGCTTCCGTATGAGGAGTGATTAATAAGACTGGGACTTTTCAGCTTGGAAAAGAGATGGCTAAGGGGAGATATGATTGAGGTCTTTAAAATCACAACTAGTATAGAGAAAGTAGATAAGGAAATGTTGTTTACTACTTCTCATAACACAAGAACTACGGGCCACCAATTGAAATTAATAATCAGCAGGTTTAAAATAAACAAAAGGAAGTATTTCTTCACACAATGCATAGTCAACCTGTGGAACTCCTTGCCAGAGGATGTTGTGAAGGCCAAGACCATAACAGGGTTCAAAAAAGAGCTAGATAAGTTCGTGGAGGCTAGGTCTATCAATGGCTATTAGCCAGGATGGGCAGGAATGGTGTCCCTAGCCTCTGTTTGCTAGAAGCTGGGAATGAGCAACAGGGGATGGATCATTTGATGATTACCTGTTCTGTTCATTCCCTCTGGGGCACCTGGCACTGGCCACTATCAGAAGACAGGACACTGGGCTAGATGGTCCTTTGGTCTGACCCAGTAGGGCAATTCTTACGGAATAAAAGAAAATACATGAACGAGAGACAGAGTTATAAAGAGAAATAATTCATTCCCTGCTGAAAGAAAGGCCAATAGAAGTTAAAAATCTGTAAGGAATTCATATTTATTTGCAGATATTGTGGAAGACTTTGTGAAGGAGATATTCTTGCATAAATATTGTTGTGTTGTAGTGGAGCGGCTGCCCCACTCCCTGAATTTGGCCTGCAGCAGGCCCATGGACCTGCACAGACAGGGAGCCAATCAGGGAAGGCCTTATAGGGAGCCAATCAGGGCCCAGACTGGAGGGAGCCAATCAGGGCCAGGCTCAGCCGTATAAGAAAGCTGCTCAGGACAGGAGCAGTCAGTCTGTCCCAGGCCTTTGACAGGGGAAGGTCTGTCTCCAGGCTGGGAGACTAGCACCTGGGATAGTGCAGTGCTGGGCAGGCCCGGGGGGGGAGCAGAAGGTAGCTCCAGCCCGGAGTCTGTCAGGCTGCAGGCCCTGAAGGGAAGGGCCTAGCCGGTGCTAGGGGCCGAAGGGGAAGTGGCCCAGGGACGTGGACAGATGGAGGGAGAGAAGGAGGGCAGGATGGCTGCCACTAGAGGGTCCCTGGGTTTGGACCCAGAGTAGTGGGCGGGCCTGGGTCCCCCCCTTACCTTGCACACGGCTGATGGAGCGGTCATCTAGCGCTGCACCAATCCCCCGCCAAGAGGGAAGTGACTTTGAGGGTGCAGTTGGCCACATCGGCCAGGTCACAGAGAGGCAGCTGATTTGCCCCCCCCCCCCCCCCGAAGGTGGCGAGGATGGACTAAGGGGCACTGCCGGAGGGCAGTGGCTTGAAGAGGATGCCACAAGCTTGGGAGCAACGCAGGTCCGGACACGCCAACTGAGGGCTAGACAACGAATGGGACACCACCAGGAAGGGGCGCTCCACTGGACAGAGCTAATTCCCGAGACAACCAGTAGGAGGCGCCAGGTGGTGAATCCCAAGCACGTCACATGTGTCTAGAATCAGAGCTTTGTATTTAAACAGGGACCCACTGAGGCAGGGCTATACAGGTCAGCTTGACCCAACTGGGGGTGGGGGCGAGAGGTGAAAGTGGCTGGCAAGATTTCAGGTTAAAGGAGGGTGCGCTCTCAGGGACTTGTCCTCATTTTACAACAGAAGGAGAAAATACATTTCAGATTTGAAGGACTCTGGGCCCAATGGATTGGGGGGGGGGGCGGTATAACAGACACCTCCACGGGAGTTAGGTGCCTAACTCAGGAGCTTTTGAAAATACCACTGGGCGTCTATCTTCCTCTTCCAGCACCTCCATATCTTTGAAAATCTGGTCCATGTTCGTCAACATTATATATAAATGCAAGTACCTTTACTGCGAATGTTTCCTTGAAATTATTATTTTTTTCTAATTGAAAAAGGATACAAGGGAATCCTTTCCCACACAATTTACTAGTGGAACTCCTTGTCACATGATATAATTAGGGACAATATTTAAAAAAAAATATTACTTTTCTCATTAGATTTGTGTTCATCTACAAACTCAGAAGACAGGCTGTTTCTCCTGTCGTTCATACCCTGTGTGAGGGGTAACTCTATTGGAGGTAATGTGAGTTATTGTGCTTTCATTCTATTACTTTTTATATCTCGTAGCATAACACATATAATGAAAAATCAGAGGCACATAGAGGGTGATACATTTTACAGGAGGTCCTAGATATATTGAATACATATGTTTACTGTGGCTTTTTTACTTTTTCTTTTGGAGAAGGCAGACATAGATTTAAATCACCTCGAAGGAATACAGGTAGTTTGTGTGCATGTGTACTTTGAACACAGTTTAGTTCCTTATAATATTCTTTTAAGAGGAGAATTTTTTCCTAATTCAGATGCCCACATCCCTCAAAGAACTCAATGGGAACAGAGTCACTGACTGATTGCTAGAGTCACTAATTCGTTCCCCTTCCATTGCAAATTGAAAATGACTACACCTGGGTAAAGGCCATGGAGAATGAGGTCTAGAATCCCCCCGGTGTTACCAATGTCACGGTAGCCAGAACATCATTGCACTGTGGAAAATCTGCTTCCCCTTTTTCTATCGGTCCCTGCTTTGCTCTGTGTCACTGTGTGTCTCTCCCCGAGCAGTAATAGGTGGCGGTGTCTGCAGCTGTCAGCGAGCGGAGCTGCAGGGAGAACTGGTTCTTGGAAGTGTCTTGTGTGATGGTCATTCGACTCTGCAGAGAGCTGGCGTACTCAGTGTACCACCTGCCAGACCTATACCATGTGCACCCCATCCATTCTGGCCGCTTTCCCGCGGGCTGCCGAAACCAGTCCCAGGTGGCTCTGGTGCTAGAAACCGAGTCTCCAGAGATGGTACAAGTGAGTGTCAGGGACTCCCCAGGTTTCACCGCTCCTGGACCCGTTTCCTTCAGCTGCACTTGGGAGAGGACACCTGGGAAGGAGACACAGAAATGAATCCATGAGCCAGGCTCCTATGCCCTGGGAGTGGGGAACATGAGACAATTAAACACCCTGAGATGGCGACTAAGGGAGTGAGGCACCCAACTGCCACTGAATTGCATTTGGATCCGGGCATCTTATTCCCTTAGACTGCCTTGAACATCTCTTCTGGAGTCACTGCAGCAAGGAACCCCCCGACCCCCAACAGACATGTACCTGAAGGGGCCTCCAGCATGAACAGGAAAATCAGTAGCAGGTTCATCTTAAGTGAAGGTGTAAATTATCCACAGCAGCCAGGCCCGGGCAGTTCTCTGACTGGAGGGAGACTGAGGCTCCTCCAATCAGGGGGTTGTATTTAAAGAGGAACCCTCTGGGCAGGGATTTGCATGGGGGTTTCCCAGAATTAATATAAGAGATGACAGGGTGTGAGCTCTGTCTACACATGGGGATCTCTCCTTGGAACGCGCCCTACCCCCTGAGACAGTGAGTTCAGCTCAGCAAAATGTGAAACCACCCAAGGTACTTGGACACCCAAATTCAGTTTAAATAAATAGCATTTGGTCATTTAACGCTCTCAAAGGACTTTGAAATTCTCATTCAAATGTAAGTGCAGGACAGCGCCGCCTTTGGAATGAAGGGATATCTGGAGAAGAGAAATTATACCCCTTCTCCCGCGCTTTTGGATGGGATTTCAAAAGAGCCCAAGGGAATTTAAGAACCAAATGGCATCGAAATTCTGTAAGTTCTGGGCCTTTAACTCTCTCACCCCATCTCTTAAATACTATCCCGTGTTCGGTAGAGATTGATCATATTAGCAACACGCTGCATTTACTGTGCAGCCAGAGATACATTTATAGCAAATAAGGGTTTTATTACAATGCACTGAGTTAAATGAGAGTCTTTCAGCTGATATTAACGTGCTCTGGGTGACATTAGTTAGTGGGTTTATGTCTGCTGCCCTCAGAAGACAATAACTGTCTGAGAATATCCCTTCTCCCTCTCCATTCGATATCCTATCCCATGTGTTCTCTGCCAGGTCCCCTTGTGGAAATGACCCAGGCTCATAATCTGGATACTATCTGTGTGGTGAATGTTTATCTTTGGCAATGCTTTGCAAGAAAGTATTTTTGAGCATAAATTACATTTCTGATCCTTGGCGCCACTTGAGTTACTGTCACTTCTCATTGTTGTTTTGTTCTAACACCAGCCACAGAATAATCCTTCTTGATCTTTACACTGCTGTAATTCTGAGCAATTCAGAGGTCTCTGTTCCTCTTCTGCACTTTCCTTGTGAAGTTTCCCGTTGTTTGTTTTCTTGCTGTCAATACAGAATCCAACCATGAACTAAGTATTTTGTCAAACACATTCGAAGACACGTTTGTTCTGTCTGTCTGTCTGTCTCTCTCTCTCTCTCTCTCCCTACACATACATCCCATCTATGTAGCGATCCGTCATTCTTGCATGAGTCTGGTTTTCCTTCTTTTACATAATAACACTCATACTTTATCAATTGGGTGCAAAGGCAGGTGTTTCTGGTCTGAAGGAGATAGTATAGTTACCGTGGAGTTTTGCTGCGTTATATTACAGAAGCAAGGAATACGCTTGCCCTGTGCACAAGGGATATGCTTAAGGTGAAGTTCCCATGCTATATTTGCAATATATTTTCAGTCAGGGTTGCATATCAACAAGATTTGCCACCGTATAAAATCCTGGGGGCCCTGATTCTAACCCCTCTCAGGCCTGGGCGCTATGCCGGTGCAGACAGCTATATCATGCCAATCTGAAGTGACGACAGGGTCGATGGGATAGAGAAGGAAAACCCCAGTTCTCCCCAAAGATCGGGAGCATTAGTCGTTCTCTGCGTGCACTGTGAAAACCCGCTTCTCCTTTTTGTATCAGTCCCTGCTTCACTCCGGGTCACTGTGCACCCCGGTGTGTGCGTGTGTATCCCCCGGGCACAGTACTAGGCGGCGGTGTCCGCAGCTGTCAGCGCGCACAGCTGCAGGGAGAACTGGCTCTTGGAAGCTCTTGGCTGATGGTCAGTCGTCTCTGCAGATCTCCGGCGTAGTTCGTGGGCGAGCCACCAGCTGAATGCAAGATATTCCCCATCCACTCCAGCCTTCCCCCCGCTGGACGCCGGATCCAGTTCCAGCTCGATCCGGCAGTAGACAGCGAGCTCCTGGAGAGGGTGCAGGTGAGGGTGAGGGGCTCCCGGGACTTCACCGCTCCAGGACCCGACTGTTGCACCTGCCTTTGGGCGAGGACACCTGGAAGGGAAAACACACGGATCTGTCAGCCAGGCTTCTGTCCCCTGGCAGAGGAGAACGCATGGCAATAAAACACCTGAAGAGTGAGCCTAAGGGAGTTGGGCACCCAGCTGCCACTGAAATCCATTGGGATCTCTGTGCTTCATTCCCTTAGGCTGCTTTTAAAGACTCCACCTCTAGAATGGTCCCAGCAGTGAAATCTATCAGAGACACTCACACAAAGAGGCGTCTAGCATGAAAAAAATAGCAGCAAGTTCATGATAAGTCAGATCTGGGTGTGTCCCGGCAGACAGGAATGGGCAGGTCGGGGAGGCGGAGGGTCGCAGAGTCAGGGGGTTGTGTTTAAACAGGAACCCCCGGGCAGGGATTTGCATGTGGCTTTCACACTGTAGATAGAAGAATGGCGCTGAGGTGTGCTGTGTGAGGTGATGATTCTGGTTGGGAGAGGCTTCCCCCTCGTGGAAGGATCGCAAATCGCTCGCAGGATATAGGATATTCTAGATTATTTCTTAGGGTGTTTGTTCAGGGTTTGGCCGATGCTGGTATTCCCTCGCCTTTACTGTAGAGTGCACCGTATGTGTATATATTCCCTGATTGTTACCCCGGTTTGTTGAGAGGAATCCAAATCCTGTATTGCTTCATTCTGCTGCACAGACCCTAAGGAAACAGAATTAAATTCTGCCTGGCCAGTAGAAGCGGTTCCCTGGGGATAACTGAGAAAATCTCATTTAAACCAGAGCAGTCAGAGGGACTAGTATTTAGTTCTCCTGCCTCCTTCATTCCTTAAGCAACTCCCAGCAGGGTCAGCCTATAGATTCCTGATTTGCCTTCTGTGTATATTTTCCTTCCACTGGTTTGCTTGGCATTAATATAGCAGCAGAAAGTGCAATGTGCAATTTATATTACAAATACAATCTATCTATCTATCTATCTATCTATCTATCTATCTATCCCCATCCACCCCATCTATCTATTTATCTATCTATCTATCTATCCCCATCCACCCTATCTATCTATCTATCTATCTATCTATCTATCTATCCCCATCCACCCCATCTATCTATTTATCTATCTTTGCCTCCTACCCGCTCTTTAATGTTGCTATCAAGAGTTATCAATTAGGTGCGAGCTACGTTATCGATCCCTTGTGTTCTCGGGGTAACCTGGTCACTGAGTGCGGAAACAGACTTTGCAAAGACGCTCCGGAATATTTCTGTGTTTTGTTGTTTTTTCCCCCCTACATTTCTGGAAATCATTTTAAGGAGAAGAGTCAGAGCTGCGGAGATGGGATAAAAACCATCTCTGTGGATACATTCTACAAAAGGGCCTTAGGTGGCAGGGCACGGCAGCTGAAGAGGACCTTGTGCTGGCTCCTGGGAATAGGGTGAATTTCAGTCACAGAGAATTATCAGCCTCGGTACAAAACAAGTGATAGATCACTGACACCCCCCCCCCCCCCGCTCCCCTCCCCGCTTTCCAGTGCATAGTACTCACACTGGGTTCAGCGATCCCACTGCTCTTCGCCAAGGTCTCAGCTTCTCCATTGACTTCAGTGGGCGAAGGCGGGATACGGAGTCGGTGTGTCTGATCTGGTGGGTCACTGGGGGCATCCACAGCTCAAGGGTGGATGCACCTGTTCTTTCCTCCTGCTCCGTGAAATACACCCTGGGCATCCGCTCCCTGCGCTCCCCGGGCGAGATGGGATCAGCAGAGCCTCTGTCTCCTCGTACAGCTCTGTGCGGTTTGCATAAGAGGAGATACTTTGGGTCCGTTCTCATTGCTGTGGAGTGAGAACGCCACTCGCAGGAAATCCCTTCCCCAGTCTCTAAAGTGTGGACGGTTTTGTGTGAGTGAAGACTGGCTTCCCCTCACTGTGTGTCAGTGTCTCTCGCGCAGTAATACACGGCGGTGTCCTCCGCTTTCAGGCTGGTCATTTGCAGGTAGAAGTTGGAGCTGTCCTTGGAGGCTGTGAATCACCCCTTGATGGAGGGGGAGTGGTAATTTGTGACTGGAGGATGGATACCCCAGCGACCGGTGACCTGAGACCCCGACCCAGAGACCCAGCTCAGGAGTTGCAGCCGGTTCTGGCCAGTGGGAGAACAATGGGCTGCAGAGTGAGGACCCAGTGACCTAACCAGCCGGTTCCAGCCAGAGGACAGAAGCGAGGAGAGGAGGCCCCGGTTTAAGACCCTGTTTACCTGGAGAGAAGACAATGGACAGAGGCGGGGCTTGCGGCCGGGGATCTCAGATGCCCAGCTGTGAAGCAGGGGGGCTCTGGGCTGGATAGGGGGAGCAGGCAGAGGTCACCTGGATGCAGAGAGACTGGGATGTGCTGGGCTGAGGGAGGCCAGGCCTGAGGCCCTGAGAGTTTCCTGTGCTGTGGTCAACTCTCAATAAATCTTCCTGTGTTACGCTGGCTGAGAGTCGCTCAGGGCTAGAGAACAGGGGGGGCATCAACCCCTTCGGGGGGGGGGTGGAGGCCTGGGGGGTCCAGAGCGAGGGGACTCCCTGAGGGGGCCCACGGCAGAGACAGACGTGCTAAGGCTCAGAGAGGTGCGGCTCCAGGAGGTGGAGGGGCCTGACCCCAAGAGAGAGTGGACCCCTGAGAAGGGCTGTTGCACTGAATGGGGCACCCCCCACGGACCACACGGGGCCAAGAGGGGACACGATCTGTGAGTCCATGACATTTGGTTTGGCGCCTCGGTTAATGTGAGAAAAGGTGGGTAGTGTGGGGAAAAGCCAGTTAAACATTATTCGGCCTTTTGTATATCCTATGCAGGTCAATAGAAAGACAACACTTCAGAGCAAGGGACGTTGCCTTAGGCCAGTGGTTCTCAACCAATTCACCATTGTGGGCCACATATGTAGCTCGCTATGTGTTACGTGAGCCACACCCACACAATATATATAGTACCTGTGTGGCCCGGCCCTGTGGATGGCACATGGGCCCCAGCTGTGTGCTGATTGGCCGCAAGGGCCCACGGGTGGCAGGTTGAGAACCACTGGCTTAGGCCATGTATTCCTGAACCTGAGTCAGCAAAGGTCTGTGGCTGTTGCTTGAAATTTCGGTGCATATGTTCTCAGCACAGGACAGGAGTGCTTGTTTCTTCAGGCCTATGCTTAGGCTTGTCTGAGCCTGTATGTTTATGTCTGGGTATGTTTGTCAGTGCACACGCGTGTTTATATATATGTGTTTCTGTGTGTGTTTGGAATGGGAAAAGGGGTGAGAATACATCTTTCCATGGCTGTGTCTGAGGCTCAGAGGAATTTCAGGCTGGATGAATTCAATCTCTGGTGAAATGAGACGAGGGGAGGTTTTTGTCAGAGCTCAGAATCACTGCCCCACACGGTGTCTCTCGCGCAGTAATACTCGGCGGTGTCCTCCGCTCTCAGGCTGGTCGTTCCTAAATAGAAGTTGGTGCTGTCCTTGGAGGCTGTGAATCGGCCCAGGGCGGAGGAGGCGTAGGACTTAGAGTTCAGCTCATCATAATAAGCAACCAGCCACTTCCTGGGCTCCTGTCTGAACCAGCCCATCCAGTCACTGCTAAGAGTGAACCCGCTGGTGGCACATTGCAGCGTATGGGACTCTCCGGGCTTCTTCAGCGCTGGCCCCGACTGGGTCAGAACCACCTGCGAGCGGCCCCTGGGGGTGGGAGAGAAAAAAAGGGGAGATTGTAAACAAGGCTCACTCAGCAGAGGAAGCCAGTCATTAGATTGAAGGAGTGAACCAGCCGCACTGGGCACTTTGTACATCAGTCGCTGTGAGATGACAGAAGAGAGAAGTGTCACACACCACATCAATAGCTTCAGCAATAATACCAGATACCCGTCTGCTCCGGTGTATTAATGGGGGATCAATTATCTTCCAGAGCCGCTACAAAGAAAATGGAGCCAAAGAGTCATTTGCCCTGGTGTTGGAGGGGAAAGTTTTCAGGCGAGGGGGGCTGCGGATGGTCTCTTTGGGTGCAGCCTGGGCAGATTTAAACAGGAACCTGTCACCTCTATTTGCATACCCCCCTTCTTAGAAAAGAGACAAACTCCATAAGAGCGCATCTGAAAATCTAGGGTTGGGGATTCAGAAATGCAGAGTCGGACGTCAGTGGTTAGGAATCCAGACTGGGGTTACGGATATGGGGATTCCATCCCCTTTTTCCTCCGCAGACTTCCTGGATTACCATGGGCAAGTTAACATATTCCCCTTGTGTTTCAGGCCTGCATTGCCATGTACAGGGGCGGCAAGTTATATGGGCCCTGGTGTTTGGGCTCCAGCAAATTCAGGGCCCGCGGGCCCGGCTCCACCAATGTTTGGGGCTGGGTCTCCTCACCGGCCCCACCTGCTCCCCTGTGTGTCTCCTCCCTCGAGCATCCCCGCCTGCCATGGGGCAGCTCCGCGCTGAGCTTCCTCGCCGGCCACGGCTGGCTAGAAGGAAGCAGCTCCCCCCGCCCCCGCAAGTGATTCCCAGTTGACTCCCAGGGGGGGCCTTATCCTGGCTGGACCTCCTGAGTAGCACCCTGGGGGAGCTTGGGTGAGTGTGGTGCAGGAGCGGGGGGGCTGAGGAGGGGGCCGCCCTCAGAGAGGGTGCTGCAGGGAGAGGGCTGGGGGGAGTCCTCCTCTCTGGCCTCCCACCCCAGCCCCAGGGCAGCCTGCCTCCTGCACCCCAAACTCCTCATCCCTGGTCCAGCCCCACGCCCCACACCCCAACCCTCTGTCCCTGCCCAGAGCCCACATCCAGCACCCAAACCCCTCCCAGAGCCCGCACCTGTCCTGTACCCAAATTCTCTCCCAGAGCCTGCACCCCAAACCATTTACTGCACCCAAACTCCCTCCCAGAGCCGTAGGCAGGTGTGTGTGTGTGTGGGGGGGGGGGGGGGGGGGGGGGCGGAAAGAGTTGGACCCGTTCTGGGCACCACCAAAAATTGTACAAACCTGCCACCCCTGTCCACCTGTGGACATAAATAACAGTTTCCTGCCTCACAGACTTGTTGGGAAGATAAATGCAGTAAAGATTATGAGGTTCCCAGATACCATGTGATGTGCCCATGTAAGGGCCTAAAATACAGGAATGTCTTAACCTGGTCCTGGTCCAAAGATCATTGAAATGAACGGGAGCGTTTCCAGTACTTCATTGGGACATTTCCACAGATACTTTTGGTGCATTCTCCTTCCCATGTGAAATGTGACTGTTTTCTCACCTGGGTAATTTGAGTGAAGACGCGTTGCTGTGGGAAGTACGCTGTAAATACTGCGCAGTGGTGATGGAAAGCCCAGGAAAGTCAAAGGGGGAAAAACCCGCAACAACCTGCTGGTTAGATCGGTGTTTGCTGGGTGGCGCCCTGTGTTATAAACCCGAGTCAGGGAAATTCTGGGACTATTGCTTGAATTTCAGTGCAGGTGTTCGCAAAATGGGGAACATAAAACCAGAGATAATGAGGATGATTCCTACCGAGATTCAGCAATTCGGATTTAATTACAAACCTGGTGAGTAATAAGACTAGCGAAATATTCCTGTGCAGATTGATATTCCTGCATGAAACAATCACATCCCGCTGGCTTTATTCGTCCCCTGTGTAACCCCATTGATTTAACTGGGACCGGTCTTGGGAGTAAAGAATAAAGGATCTTGCAGAAGATTAGTAAGGACATTGGCTCTTCAAAGCATCAGTCAGTTCCCTTTCTGCTGCAAAATGAGACAAGGAAAGCAGAGAGTATAGTACACCTGCTGCTGCTACTGATAATATCACCCAACACTTACTTAGTGATTTTCCAGCCATGGCTCTCAAGCAAAGAAAGAAAATGTCATTATCTCCAATGCTTCTAAATGTGTAAACTGAGGCACGGGGAAGGGAAGGGCCTTGCTGAAGGTCACCTTCTGTCTATGTTGGTATGCATGTTTCTGCGTGGGATGTGATTGTCAATAGGTTTGTTTCTGGTATGTGTGCAGCTTGCTTTCGTTTGTGTGTGTTGTACTGCGAGTGTTCACGTGTGGATACACGGGTGAGTGTGTGTGTTCACATGTGGATACACGGGTGAGTGTGGTGCCTTTCTAATCCTGTCCATGTGTTTGGAAAAGAAAAATCGGGTGAGAATAAACATGTCAGTGGCAGCATGTGACGCTCAGAGGAATGGGGGGGGGGGGGGAAATAACCCCATTGTGAAACTGTCCGAGCCTGCAAATATTTATAGTCTGGGAGTCTTTCTCCGGGCTGCTCCCATCCCCTGTCCCTGGCAGTCGGGGGCTGGTGATCCCCCTCAACAGTGGACACGTTGCACTGTTACTGCAGGGGAAGGTTTTTGTCTGAGCTCAGACTCACTTCCCCTCACTGTGTCTCGCGCAGTAATACACCACGGTGTCCTTTGCTTTCAGGCTGGTCATTTGCAGGTAGAAGTTGGTGCTGTCCTTGGAGGCTGTGAATCGGCCCTGGACGGAGGAGGCGTAGTACTTGGTGCTCGACTCATCGTAATACAGTGCCAGCCACTCCAGCCCCTTTCCCGGCTCCTGTCTGATCCAGACCATCCAGGTGCTGCTAAGAGTGAACCCGCTGGTGGCACATTGCAGTTTATGGGACTCTCCGGGCTTCTTCAGTGCTGGCCCCGACTGGGTCAGAACCACCTGCTGTTTAGTTCCATGTTCGCTGGATGATGCCCTGTGTTCACACACCTGAGTCAGGAAAATTCTGCAGCTATTGCTTGAAATTTCCGTGCAAGTGTTTTGCAAAACAGGGACTGGAGCTATCAAAACGCTAGAGATAATGAGGGTGATTCCTACAGAGATTCAGCAATTCGGATTTAATTACACAACGCGGTGAGGAATAAGACTAGCAAAATATTCCTGTACATGCAAACCCCAATGTGCTTGTCCCCTTTACACTGACAGACGCTGTCCTGTGAGTCTGACACAGAGACGGGCCCCGGGAGAGCCAAGGTGCCAGGGCTCCAAGGGGAGAGTGACTCAGAACAGGACTCACTCCAGATTGGGGTTCACAGATGAAGCGAGGGATCTCTGCACCCAGCGGGGCTCTGGGCAGGAAGGGGAGAAACATTGCCTGGGAACGGAAGGATTAAAACTGACAGGAGGTTTGTGTTACATTCACCCGGTTGCCAGGTCTCCTGTCTGAGCCCGAAGCGATGTGTGTGTCACTTCTGCCCCCGCGCGGCTGCCGGGAGAAGGGCGATTCCGCAGCCTGGGTTTTTGTGCGATCACAAATCGGTTTCGTGTCACTGTGTCTCTCGCACAGTAATAGCGGGCGGTGTCCTCGGGCTTCAGGCCGGTCATTTGCAGATACACCTCACTCTTGGAATCATCCCTGGAGATGGTGAATCGGCCTTTCACTGAATCAAGGTATACAATACTCAAATTGGGGTTTATATGAGCGACCCATTCAAGTCCCTTCCCAGGAGCCTGTCGGACCCAGTTCATATTGTAGCTGCTGAAGGTGAAGCCGGAGGCTTTGCAGGAGAGGCGGAGAGAGTCTCCGGGCTTTTTCACATCCCCTCCGGACTCCACCAGCTGGACCTGCGACTGGGCACCTGAGAATAAAGACAGACCATTAATATCGGTATAAAAACAGCGGTAACACAATATTCTTCTAACTCTGCCAGTTATTCAGAGGAGGAAAATACCTTCCAAAGCTGCTACAGCGAAAATTACAAGGTGCAAAAATCCCATTTTCCCTGGTGCTGGGGTCGGGGGGGAAGTTCTCAGGGGACTGGCTGGTAACTGCACAGACCCAGGGGCTGCGGATTGTGTCTCCGGGTTCAGCCTTGGCAGGGAGAGGCACAGATTTAAACAGGAAACTGTCTCCCTCATTTGCATGCCCCCGCGTTATAAGAGACACACACTCCTGCTGCCAGTGATCTGACTGACTCACCCCAGGGCTCCGGGTGCAGGAGTCAGACTGTCCCGTCCTGTGTCTGTGCAGCGCCGGGCACAGGACGCTGGGTCCTCCTGACACTTTTGGACCCCTGGGAGGAATGACCAGCTCCCTGCAGTGACTGTATTTCCTCACCCAGGAACTGAGGGCCTGGCTATTGTGAGGTGATATTGGGGATTGGGGGGACTCAGCTCTGGAGCCCTGTTCCAAGCGCACAGGGGCCATGCAATGTCCAATCAGGGGGGTCAGTGTCTGGGGAGGGGTCATGTCCCAGGGATCCATTGGGCTGGGCCACCCCCTGGAGAGGGAAGATTTCCCATGGGGCTGGGAGGGATTTGGGACGGAAGCCCCTTTCCCTTCCCAGCAGTGACTGGCTACATCAAAATGATCCATGACACCAGGAACGTGATCTGAGCAAGCCTGGCTCGTGCTTTGAACCAGGTCTGGGGCCCTCCTTTGGGTGCAGATGGGAGAAGCTGCGGGGGTGGGGGCGGGATTCTGAGGACAGAGTTAACGTTTTACAGTAGAGCCTCCCTGAGATTAGGTATCAGAGGGGTAGCCGTGTTAGTCTGGACCTGTAAAAAGCAACATGCGTCTGACGAAGTGGGTATTCACCCACGAAAGCTTATGCTTCAATAACTGTGTTAGTCTTAAAGGTGCCACAGGACTCCCTGAGATTAGTGGGCCAAGAGCGGCGTGTCCAGGGTTTTTTGCAATTGGTTCTGGCCACTAATAGAGACAGGAAAATGGCCTAGTTCAGTGGCTGTCCTGTCAACCGTTCCAGACTGTCCTGCATCAGGAGTCTGATTTGTCTGGCGTACCCCAAGTTTCACCTCACCTAAAAACCGTGTGCTTAAAAATCAGAGATCAAAATACAAAAGTGTCACAGCACATTACCGAGAAATTGCTGCCTTTCTCATTTGTATCATATCATTAGAAAATAAATCAGTTGGAATATAAATATTGTACTAAATTTCAGCCTATAGAGCAGTGGAAACAAGTCGTTGTCCCTATGGAGTTTTAGTGTGTTCTGACTTGGCTAGTGCTTGTTATGGAGCCGGTGTGACAAAGTTCCTCCTCTACCTTGGTGGGTCCTGCACTTATTGGCAGATTTGCTTGCTTCACAGATTCACCCTGTGGGTCAGGAAACAGTCCAGAGACCTTCCCCTCTGGTAGAAGCTATAGTCCAGGTCAATTCCTCCTGTGTTTGATCAGGAGTTGGGAGGTATGGGGGGAACCCGGGCCCACCCTCTACTCCGGGTTCTAGCCCAGGGCCCTGTGGACTGCAGCCATCTATAGTGCCTCCTGTAACAGCTGCATGACAGCTACAACTCCCTGGGCTACTTCCCCATGGCCTCCTCCAAACACCTTCCTTATTCTCACCACAGGACCTTCCTCCTGGTGTCTGATAACGCTTGTGTTCCTCAGTCCTCCAGCAGCACACCCACTCCTTGCACCTCTTGCTCCCAGCTCCTCACACTCACACCACAAACTGAAGTGAGCTCCTTTTAAAACCCAGGTGCCCTGATCAGCCTGCCTTAATTGATTCTAGCAGCTTCTTCTTAATTGGCTCCAGGTTTCCTAATTAGCCTGCCTGCCTTAACTGGTTCTAGCGGGTTCCTGATTACTCTAGTGCAGCCCCTGCTCTGGTCACTCAGGGAACAGAAAACTACTCATCCAGTGACCAGTATATTTGCCCTCTACCAGACTCCTGTACCCCACTGGTCTGGGTCTGTCACACTTATTACTTTAAATACAAGAATAGTTTATTTATATAATACAGATTTATAGAGCGAGACCTTCTAAAAACGTTAAAATGTATTACTGGCACGCGAAACCTTAAATTACAGTGAACTCGGCACACCACTTCTGAAAGGTTGCCGACCCCTGTCGTAGGATCTCAGAGCCACACACAGGTTACACACTGTGCGTCACGGTAGTAGTACATAGCAGTGTCTTCAGGCTTCAGTTTGTTCATTTGCAAATATGCCATGTTCTTGGAATTGTCCCTGGACATGGTGAATCACCCTTTCACTGAACTGGCATAATATTTATCACTCGTAGGGGATTGTTTCATACGGCATACCCACTCCAGTCCCTTGCTGGGAGACAATTGATACCAGCTCAGCCAGTAGTCACTGAATTTGAATCCGGAGGTTTTACGGGAGAGGTAGAGAGAGTCTGCAGGTTTTCTAATGTCACCCCCAGACTCTACGAATTTAGCAGTCCAGCCACCTGAGGGGGGAAAGAGATTGTAAGACTCATATTGGAGTCCTGTGGCACCTTAAAGTCTAACAAATTTATTTGGGCATAAGGTTTCATGGGCTGGAGCCCACTTCGTCAGATTTAAGCTCCGACCCACGAAAGCTTATGCCCAAATAAATTTGTTAGTCTTTAAGATGCCACAGGACTCCTCATTGTTTTTGCTGAAACAGCCTAACAGGGCTACCCCTGTGAAACTCATAATATTGTGAGACCTCCCGTGAAATTCAGTTACCTTTTACAACGGTTGTAAATACAATGAAATGTACTGCAAATATCATATTTCTGAGATTGGGAAAAAAACTATCCAGGAGAGTTTGGTGTTCCCTGTACTGTGGTGTCACACAGAGAGAGCTGAAAGGTTCAGGGAATCTCTGGCCTTAAACAGGAAAATGATTTGCATATCCTCATTTTCTAAACAACTAATTGAATTCCAACTCATGTATTCCCCATCTCTTGCATCCACCTCTTCTCTCGTATTTTGACTGAAAGCACCTCAGAGCAGGCCACATGTAGTTTTCACGACTTCACAATAAAGACCAGATATCTTAAGGAGTTGCTTGAGATATCTTATTGCAAATAATAAAAAGAGCAATAAATCTAATCTAATCTATCTGTCTATCCATCCCAGTATCTGGATGCCTTCCACAAAAAAAATCAATAACAAAGTCCCTAATCACCTCCATGAATTCTCTGGCACTTCTCCCATGTGGGGGTAAAAACTCTGCTTGGAATAGGGGTTTGGGTTTGGCTATTATTGCCTGTAGGTGTTTAGGGTCAGCAGGGGGTGTCAGTGCTGTAAGTGTCATTCTTATCATGGAAAGGCCTTTTTCATGAGGTCCCATTCATTACAATGAGGTCTGTGCATCGCAGTCCTGTATGTGGCTTTAAAACTCTCTGCCCTAGTGTCCAGATCTTTCATCTGGCCAGCAACACTCTCCTCCCACAAATAATAATACTGCGAGGTATGACCCTCAACAGATCAGAAATGACTACAGAGCTCTGGGAGTATGGGTGAAGGAGTTCAGAGCACAGGTGGTGTTCTCTTCGATCCATCTGCTCAAGGGTAGAGCCCCGAGCAGAGACAGAGATATCCTGGAGGTGAATGCCTGGCTGCAAAGATGGTGTCACCAGGAGGGGCTGCAGGAAGTGCCACGTGCCAAAGGTTGCCGATCCCTGATCTAGACTTTAGTAAGGCTTTTGATACAGTCTCACATGACCTTCTCACAAACAAACTAGGGAAATACAACCGAGATCAGGGGTCGGCAACCTTTGGCACGTGACTCGCCAGGGTAAGCACCCTGGCAGGCCGGGCTGGTTTGTTTACCTGCCGTGTCTGCAGGTTTGGCCGATCGCGGCTCCCACTGGCCAATGGGGGCGGCGGGAAGCAGCAGCCAGCACATCCCTCATCCCGCACCACTTCCCGCAGCTTTTATTGGCCTGGAGCAGCTGACGGAGGGGCTCAGGTCGCACATGGCCGGTACCCGGGGTCCCGCTCCCACGAGCTCTCCACGTGCAGCGCGTACACAGAGAGCGCCAGCCCCAGCGCGCCCAGCACGAGCCGCAGCGCCCGCTCCCAGCCCGGTCCCGCCATCGCCTGCTGCCCCCGCGCCGGGCATGGGCTCGCCCCCACTGGCTCGCGCACCTGCCAATCAACAAACGGCTCTGGCCCATTGGCTGTCTCCTCAGGAGGTGGGACGGGGAAGCAAGGGATTCTGGGACTTGTAGTTTTATGTACCCAGTGGCGGAGAAGGGGGAGCTCTGGCGCTTGGGGCGGGGGGTCTAGTGGTTGGAGCAGAGCCCTGGGGTAACAGGGGGCTCCGGGGGCTATTTAAAGTGCCGGGGCTCCAGCTCCCTCTGCTGCCTCGGTCCTCTAAATAGCCGCGAGAGCCCCGCAGCTTCCCCAGGGCTCCGGCACCTATTTAAAGGGCCAGGATGGTAGAACCAGGGGGGCCCCTGCCCTACCTGCAGCCAGCCCCTGCTGCACCCCCTGCCCTGCCTCCAGCCCCGCACCCCCTGCCCTGCCCACACCAGCCCCTGCTGCACCACCTGCCCTGCCTCCATCCCCGCACCCCCTGTCCTGCCCGCACCAGCCCCTTCTGCACCCCCTGCCCTGGCTCCAGCCCCGCACCCCTGCCCTGCCCGCACCAGCCCCTGCTGCACCCCCTGCCCTGCCTCCAGCCCCACACCCCCTGCCCTGCCCGCACCAGCCCCTGCTGCACCCCCTGCCCTTCCCGCACCAGCCCCTTCTGCACCCCCTGCCCTGCCTCCAGCCCCGCACCCCCTGCCCTGCCTCCAGCACCGCACCCCCTGCCCTTCCCGCACCAGCCCCTTCTGCACCCCCTGCCCTGCCTCCAGCCCTGCACCCTCTGCCCTGCCCGCACCAGCTCCTGCTGCACCCCCTGCCCTGCCTCCAGCCCCTGCACCCACTGCCCTACCCGCACCAGCCCCTGCTGCACACCCTGTCCTGCCTGAAGCCCCGCCCCCCCTGTCCTGCCTGCAGCCCCGCACCCCCTGCCCGCACCAGCCCCTGTCCCTGCTGCACCCCCTGCCCCGCCTCCAGCCCCTGCACCCCCTGCACTGCCCGCACCAGCCCCTGCTGCACCCCCTGCCCTGCCTCCAGCCCCACACCCCCTGCCCTGCCCGCACCAGCCCCTGTCTCCAGCCAGCCCCGCACCCCCTGCCCCCACCAGCCCCTGTCTCCAGCCAGCCACTGACTGCAGCCAGCTCCTGCTGCACCCCGTGACCTGCCTCCAGCCCCGCACCCCCTCTCCCGCCCGCAGCCAGCCCCTGCCTACAGCCAGCCCTGCACCCCCTGCACCCACCAGCCCCTGTCTCCAGCCAGTCCCGCACCCCCTGCCCTGCCCGCACCAGCCCCTGCCTACAGCCAGCCCCGCACCCCCTGCCCCCACCAGCCCCTGTCTCCAGCCAGTCCCTGCTGCACCCCCTGCCCTGCCTCCAGCCCCACACCCCCTCTCCTGCCCGCAGCCAGCCCCTGTTTCCAGCCCGCCCCTGCCTGCAGCCAGCCCCGCACCCCCTCTCCTGCCCGCAGCCAGCCCCTGTCTCCAGCTAGCCCCGCACCCCCTGTCCTGCCCGCAGCCAGTCCTGCACCCCCTGACCTGCCCGCAGCCAGCCCTGCACCATTTGCCCTACTAGAAGCCAGCCATGCACCCCCTGCCCTGCCTCCAGCCCCGCACCCCCTCTCCTGCCCACAGCCAGCCCCTGTCTCCAGCCAGCGCCGCACCCCCTGCCCTGTCCGCACCAGCCCCTGTCTCCAGCCAGCCCTGCACCCCCTGCCCTGACTCCAGCCCCGCACCCCCTCTCCTGCCCACAGCCAGCCCCTGTCTCCAGCCAGCCCCGCACTCCCTGTCCTGCCCGCAGCCAGTCCTGCACCCCTTGCCCTACCCGCAGCCAGCCCCACACCCCTTGCCCTGCCTGCAGGCAGACCCTACCTCCAATCAGCCCCTGCCCTACCCCTGCCCTGCCTCCAGCAAGCAATATATGTAATATATAATTTTGATTTTATTTATATAGTTATGGAAAGTAAATAATACATGGAAGAAATGAAAGGGGTTTTTTTTATGTGTGGTTTTTTTTTTTTTTACTCATCCCTGTTGGGGCCCCGCACTTCCTAAAACCAGCCCTGCATACAGTAATGGCAAAGTTCTTGGTTCAGGCTTGTAGCAGTGATAGAATAAACTGCAGGTTCAAGTCAAGTCTTTGGAACATCCACAGCTGGGATGGGTCATTCAGTCCTTTGTAGAGAGCTTCCTTTTTTAGCCAAGTCCCTCCAGAGGTATGAAGCAGGATTGAAGACAAGATGGAAACAAGGCATCAGCCTTTTATAGTCTCTTGCCGTGTGGTCTTTGCTTTCTTTGTCCCAAGGACACACAATCCAGCATGTGGCATAGAAAAACCTTAGAGTTCTGTCCATAGGCAGGTCCCTGCATGCCTTGCTGAGTCACAAGGTGTATCTACCTTCTCTCAATGGGTCAATTGTATAGCTCATGGTCCTTAGAGGGCCATCAAGCAGGCTAGGCAGAACTAACACCAACTTGTCTGGGGTGTTCCCGGAAGCATAGCACAAGTTTGAAATACAGACAGTATAGAGCCAATATTCAGAAAGTCAACTACAAAAGTGCTACACATATACAGAGAGCATAATTCTAATCAGCCAATCAGAACCTCTCCAGAGCCGTCTCCAATCCTGCCCCTGCCAGCGCCTTGGGCTGGGACGCGGGGGAGGAGGGTGGGACCGCGTCCCCCTGCCACCCCACCCCGGGTGGCTGACCCCCTACACGGTGCAAGGAGGCTGTAGCCCAGGACAGGAACTGTTTGTTGGCTGGCCACCGGGGCCCCGCCCAGGCTAGAGCCAGCCCTGTCAAGTCTGTCTGTTTGCTGGCTGCCAGGGTTCCACCCAGGCCAGGGCCCGCCCTTGAAGTTTGGTTGTTTGTGGGGTGCTTGGGCCCCGCCCAGGCCTGAGCCACCCCCGATACACTGTGTTGAGGGGCTGACCACTTCAGCGACCTCAGCCCAGCAGCGCCGGCTCAACCATTTTTGCCGCCTCAAGCAAAAAAAACCCCCAAAAAACAACGCTCGGACTGCCAAAGCGAGCAAAAAGAAAACCAGAAAAACACCAACCACTTGGACTGCTGCCACCCGAACTGCCGAAGCAGAAAATAAACAACAACAACAACAACGCTCGGACTGCTGCCGCCCGAACTGCCGAAGTGCAAAAAACAAAAAAGTCGCCCGGCCTGTGCTGCCCCAGGAATGGACGGAATGCCGCCCCAGGCGTGTGCTTCCTCCGCTGGTGCCTGGAGCCGGCCCCGCACGTGGTTGCGACAGCTGATCGCAGAGGTGGGGCGGCTGCTCCACCCCCATGCAAGAGGACGCTAGAGTAGGCCAGAGCGGCTGCACAGGCTAGCAGCCAATCAGAGAAGGGCCAAACGAGAGCCAATCAGGGCCGAGATTAGAGCCAGCCAATCAGGGCTAGGCTAGGCCCTATATAAAGGCTGCCCATGCGAGCAGCAGGTAGTCTGTCCCAGACCTTTGTGGGAGAAGGTCTGTCTCCAGAGCAGGAGACCAGTATCTCCGAAAGAGCAGTGCTGGGCAGGCTCAAGGGAGCATACTACAGCTCCGGCCTAAGACCTGCCAGACTGCGGGCTGTGATAGAAAGGGCCCAGAGGGGAAGTGGCCCAGGGACAATTGGACAAGGGGAGAGCAGGGAGGCTGCCACTGGAGGATCCCTGGGTTGGATCCCAGAGTAGTGGGTGGGCCTGGGTCCCCCCCTTCCCTCTTGTACTGCACCTGGCCATGCGGTGGCTGAGTCAAAGTGCAACCGGCCCTTGAGACAAGGGGCTAGACTTTGGGGGTTGTGGTTGGCCACTGAGGCAGGTGCAAGGATTGTTGCTAACCTGCTTCCCCCCTCCCCTGCTGGAAGGAGGTGAGGAGGGATTAGGGAACACTGCCAGAGGGCAGTGGCCTGAAGAAGGACACCATCCAGCGGACTAGGGAGATTGTACCACATTGAGATACAAAATGGTGCAGAAAAGAGACTTCTATTGGAGGGCCTGGGTGGCTCGGCCCGCCGAGCAGCAGAGGGAGTTGTTCTGGCTGCTGTGGAGGTCGGCACCCAGACCAAAGAAGAGATCCGGCACCGAGGGCGAGAGGCCGGGACTGGGAACGCTGAACTGCTTCGCCTATAGGCGATGGGGACACTAAAGGAGGGAGAGTACCTACTGGGAAGGGGCAGGGAGGCCCCACCCAGAAAAGGCACCCCCTGTGAGAGTAACGGGGGTCCCCAGCTTGCTGGGTCTGTGGGGAGCCAGGGCACCTGAAGAGAGAGTGCCCCTACAGGACTCCCAAGGCCCGGGCCAGCCCAGAAGGAAAGGCTAGGGCCCGGGCCCAAACAAACAGGAGAAGGGACGTCGCAGGGGAAAGACCCAGAAAGTGCTTCCATTGCCACTAAGGGGGACATTTAAAGAGGCACTGACCCCTGAGGCAGAAAGGGGGAGTGTCTGAGACAAGGGCTCGGTCAGAGACCAGCCCCAGGGAAGAGGTGGGGAAGACGGAGGCCCCTAGAGAGAAAGGGGCTGAGAGGCCCCACCAAAATGAGGGAACCCACATAGGAGCCAGGAGGGCCCATGTGGGAACCCAAACAGAAGTAGGAACCCACGTAGGATCAGGCGTTCTACAGTGGGAACCCAGACCCTAGAGGTGGGAAGCAGGTGGCTCCAGTCTTTGGAGGACCTGCAAGAGGAAAGAGATGCCCTGCAGGCCACGCTGCGAAGGAAGCTGGGGCGATAGGAACCCTTTCCTCCCCTCCCCCGTGAGCATTTTTAAGGGAGAGGGTTTGTGGTGGGGCAGCTGCCCCACCCCCAAGTGAGAGAGGGCTAGAGTAGGCCCTGTGCAAGCCAGCAGCCAATCAGGGAAGGGCCTACTGAGAGCCAATCAAGGCTAGGCTAGGCCTTATATAATGGCTACCCAGGAGAGCAGCAGGTAGTCTGTCCTAGAACTTTATGGGGGAAGGTCTGTCTCCAGAGCAGGAGACCAGCACCTCGGGCTGGGCAGTACTGCACCTGGCCATCCGATGGCCGAGACAATTTGTAGCCGGCCCTTGAGACAAGGGTCTAGACTTTGGGGGTTGCAGTTGGCTACCGAGGCAGGTGCAAGGACTGTTGCTAACCCCCGCCCCCTGGAATGGGGTGAGGATGGACTAGTGGGCACTGCTGTAGGGGCAGTGGCCTGAAGGACACTCTCAAGCGGTGAGCAACGTGGGTCCAGATGCCAACGGAGAACAAGAGACGGATGGGATGCTGCCAGCAGAGGGGCGTTCCCCATGGACTGAGCTAATTCCCGGAGCGACCAGCGGGAGGCGCCATGGTGGTGAGTCCCAACCCCCTCAAAACCGCCCAGCCCTATTGTGGGCCCACTGCTACCCTGCAGACTCTGGTCCAGACCAGACTGGGCCAGCCGGAGTGGCCTCCCTCGGAGTGGGGAGAGCGAGAGGGAGAGCTAGTGGAAGTGGAAATGGAAATGGAGCCCCCTGGCACTCACAGAAACTCTCTCCCCCTCTCTGTGGAGCAGGGTTCTTCCCTCTGCCCCCCAAATTCCTTCATATGGGGCAGGACCTCTTTCCCCTGCACCCACTCCCCTTCCCCCTTTCCTTGGTCTACCCCCCCTCCCATTCCCACTGCGCCCATGTGGTGCAGAAAGGCCCTTGTGTCAGGGCCAGAGCCCCACTGGAGCTCGGAAACCTCCACTTTGGAGGAGGTGGGGGGTGGGACAGAGGCTCAGGGCTAGCTTCATCTCCTGCCCTTTATTCTCCCCTTGGCCCTTCTATGGGGTCTCTGGGTATGACAGGAATAGGAGCCTCCTTCCCAGCTGTCTACCAGGCCCTGGGATCTGGCACAGCCTCCCAGACGGGCGCATCCGGTAGCTGAGCCGCGTCAGGGAGCAGTGGGGACAGGTCACCTCGTCCCATCCAAGCAAGCAATGCTGGCTCTCAAAGAGGCTTAGATGGAAGACCCCAGTCCCTCATGGAGGTAAGAGCCATTTACTCCTTGGGGCGTGTGGGTCTCTTGGGGGAGAAATGGCATCCCCGATGCATAGCCTGTCTGGGAGCTTCCCCTGTCCCTGGCTCCCAGTTCTGGGACAGAGACTTCTCCATCATCCTACCACCCAGGTTTCCTTCCTAGGAAGGGGCTCTCCAGAGACGTCCTCGAACCTGGACTCCTGAGAGCATTTCTGGCAGGAGACTCCAGCCCCTGGGGCATGAAGAGACCATCGTGTAGTCTTGATCACCTGGCATCTCCGGTCTCCAGCTCCACTTCCCGCAGCAGTGGGGTTTCTCCAGCCCCCTCACCGCACCTGTCAGCCTCTGAATGTCAGAGTCACCAGAACGAGCAAACTTCAGTTCCAGTCAGTGGGGCCTGTGTGTCCTCAGTCCCTCTGGAAAGCAGGTGTGAAATGGGGAGCAAGGACCCCAGGCCACGAACAGGCGTGTAACAGGGTGCTTTCCCCCGGGCTGCACAGCCTGGGGCCTAGCCAAGCTGACTATAGACTGAGCCCTAACTGAGAGGCAAAAGGAGAGGCCAGCCCCTCCCACCTCCCCTCCCCCTGGAGCATCGCTAAACTATCAAAAATGAATACAGTGGAGTCACATCTTACGCGGGGGTTAGGTTCTAAGGTGAGTGCATGTCAGGGTTCCCTCCCCACTCTGAATTTTAGGGTACAGATGTGGGGACCTGCATGAAAGACCCCCTAAGCTTATTTCTACCAGCTTAGGTTAAAAACTTCCCCAAGGCTCAAATTCCTTCCTTGCCTTAGTAGCGCTGCCACCATCAAGTGATTGAAACATTCAGGAAGGGCCCACTTGGAGCCCCACCTTGCCCCTGCCAGCCCCTCTGAGGGGGGGTCAGTATTATCCCTGTTCACTGGGGCATAGGGATAGAAAGCAACTGGCTGCAAGGTCACACACGACGTCCCTGACAGAGGCAGGAAGGAAGGGCAACGAGTTGGGGTGCAGGGTGCAGGAGGGAGTGCGAGGTGTGGCAGAGGGTTGGGGTGCAGGCAGGAGGCTCAGGGCAGGGGATTGGGGGTGGGGTGTAGGAGGGAGTGGGAACTGTGGCAGAGAGGTGGTTTCAGACGGGGCTCCGGATAGGAAGTTGGGGTGCAGCAGGGGGTTTAGGTGCAGGCGGGAGGCTCATGGCAGGGGGTTGGGGGTGTGGGGGTGCAGGTGGTAGGCTCAGGGCAGGGTCTTGGGGTGTGTGGGTGCAGGAGGGAGTGCGAGGTGTGGCTGAGGGTTGGGGTGTGGGGTGCAGGTGCGGGTTGAGGTGCGGGTTGGGGTGTGGGGTGCAGGTGGGAGTGCGAGGTGTGGCAGGGGGTTGGGGTGTGGGGTGCAGGAGGGAGTGCGAGGTGTGGCTGAGGGTTGGGGTGCAGGCAGGAGGCTCAGGGTAGGGGGTTGGGATGTGGGGTGCAGGAGGGAGTGCGAGGTGTGGCTGAGGGTTGGGGTGCAGGCAGGAGGCTCAGGGTAGGGGGTTGGGGTGTGGGGTGCAGGAGGGAGTGCGAGGTGTGGCTGAGGGTTGGGGTGCAGGCAGGAGGCTCAGGGTAGGGGGTTGGGGTGTGGGGTGCAGAAGGGAGTGCGAGGTGTGGCTGAGGGTTGGGGTGCAGGCAGGAGGCTCATGGCAGGGGGTTGGGGTGTGGGGTGCAGGAGGGAGTGCGAGGTGTGGCTGAGGGTTGGGGTGCAGGCAGGGGGCTCATGGCAGGGGGTTAGGGTGCAGGACGGCATTGAGCTCTGCCCTGGAGCCGCTCACCTAGAGAAATAGCCCCGCAGGCCGCGTGTTGGAGACCCCTGGCCTAGGCCGAGCACTCAGGGATTTCCAGCAGCCTGCTCAATGGCGAATGCAGCCCCCCAAAGAAGGGAAGAAGAAGGGAAGTGAAGGAGTAAAGCTGGACCATCCGCTGAGCTGCTGCACTCAAGTGAGCAGAGCCGGGGAGAGAAGAGGGAGAACTCGAAGGTGGCTGGCGGCAGTAGGGAGGAGAAGCAGTTTGGGAGCCAGGAGAGGAGAAATAAATAGTTAATGACAAATGCTGCAGGCTTTCTCTTGTGTGGTGAAGGGTCGAAAAGGGGTCTCTTTACTATCACGCTGAACTTTAAAACAGCTGTGTATGATGGGGGGGGGGGGGAGTCTATAAAGGTAAGAGGTCACTCTAGGGGCTTGAAGTCCCAGATCCTTGGGCTATTGCCTCCTTCTACAGCTGATCTCAACCCAGCAACTCCCTCAGATGGTAGCAGTAGTGAGCTCTTGTCCTCCTTTTGTGGCCGAGCCACCAGAAAAAGGACATGATACATGTGGCCAAGGAACTAGAGCTCCAAGTGCCTTCTGCACACTGTGTCCAACCACAGTAATACTCAGCAGCATCCTCGGGTCTAAGGTTAGTCATATGCAAGTACAACAAGTTGTTGGGATTGTCCCTGGAGATGGTGAATCGGCCTTTCACTGAAGCAGGGTAATGTTTTGTATCTCTGGCCCAATAGCTAATGGTTGATACCCCATTCCAGTGCCTTTCCAGGCGTGTTTCCGTACCAGGTCATCCTATAATCACCAAAACTGAATCCGGAGGTTTTGTAGGAGATCTGGAGAGAGTCCCTGAGCATTTTAACTTCTCCACCAGATGCCACAAATTCTAATTTTGACTGGTGTCACAAAGTGTGGGGGAGTCAGGGTCCTGCATCCCTCTTCCTGGGATTCACCGTGACTCTCAGCCAGCCAGTAAAATGGAAGGTTTATTGGACAATAGGAATGCAGTCTAAAACAGAGCTTGTAGGTACAACCAGGACCCCTCAGTCAAGTCCTTCTGGGAGGCAGGGAGCTTAGACCCCCAGCCTTGGGGTTCCCTGCGTTCCACCACCCAGCACAAAACTGAAACCAAAAACCCCTCCAGCAGGCTCTCTCCCCCTCCTTCCCTCCACCTCTCCCTTTGTCCAGTTTCCCGGGCCAAGGTGTCGCCCAGCCCCCGGACCTGGATAGAAAAAAAGAGACATGGAGACTTCTATAATAATACTTGGGCATCTCCCATGTCTGCAATACTGACCCATAATATCATCTCTCTGATTCTGAGGAGAGTTCTCTTGGGAATTTGCTGTTAATTGCACACACAGGGGATGCAGGTTGTCTAGATCAGGGTAATCAATTATTTTTTTGTCAGGGTCCAGATTTCTTGGTCAAGGTCCAGACTCCAGAGAAAATAATAATTAATAAGTAAATAAAAAGATTTCAAGTCATTCAGAAGTATCTGGCAGTCCGCATTTGGCTTGCAGCCCACCTAGTGACCACTCCTGGTCTTGATTTTCTCTCCAAGAGCTGTAGAGTCAGGCAAATCGTGGGCTTTAAACAAGAAATTCAGTTCTGTATTTTGCATATGTTTTGTTTTATAAAAGTGAGATGAACTCCAGCCCAGAATCCCCTGCATTTTATATTCCATGACTTGTGGGGCTTGACTGAGGGGGGAAAAATAATAATATTCATGGAATTAACAGCATCTGGGCTCATTTTCCCATGGGCTGACTACTCTGAATCCTGGTCCCATTCCCTTTTTCTTTTCTTTTCTTTTTTTTTTTTTTGGTCTGTTCAAGATGTAAGCTGCTTGGGACAAGGACTGTCTCTTCCTATGGGTAACACGGTGATCTTTTTACAGTTGGTAATACTTTATCCCCAAAGTAGCCACATTCCTACAATGGAACTATTCAACCTGAGTAAGGATATTGCAGTCTGGTCCTATATGGTTTTTATTAACAGCACAAAACACAAGTACTAGTATATATTATTTATATTCTAATACCACCAGATAGATAGATAAACAAGGTAGGTGAGGTCGTATCTTTTAATAGACCAATTTCTGTTGGTGAGAAAGACAAACTTTCAAGCTACACCGAGCTCGTCCTCAGGTCTGTTAGCTCAAAAACTTGTTTTGCTCACCAACAGAAGTTGGTCCAATAAAAGATGTTGCCTCACCGACCTTGTCTCCCTAATATCTGGGGACAGACAGGGCTCCACTAACACTGCATACAACCTAGATAGATAGACGGATGCATGAATGCACAGGGCACAGCCAGCATGTCAGAAACATCCAATCCTTGTGCCCTGTTCAAGAAAAACATAAAACAATTTATATTCTCTTTGATCACACACCCAGCCCATGTTGGAAAATGGAGACACTCCCACCCACACACACACCTTGCAAGATCTCCTTTTGCCCCATCATAAAGCACAGATAAGCGCCTTTGGTGGGAGTCCTAACAAACCCTGGTGAGATGCTTGGACTTTGGTGTTCCTTGGGGTTGTGGGGTAGGGGTGTGGGGGAACTGGGGTACCTCAAGGGGACAGGAAAGAGCTGGTGCCAGGGGGAAAGGAAAAGTTTCTTGGTATTCAGTTCCAGAGAAAGAAAGTGGATGGAAGCAGGTAACCCTGTACTATGGTTAACCCAGAGTGGATAGACTCCACCTGTTTCTATCAGGGTTTTCTAGCATTCAGGCCTTTGGCTTCCTCAGCAGAAACCTGCTCCCCCAACCACAAGTCACGGTTCTTGTCTGAGCTCCCACTCCCTTCTGCACACCGTGTCCCACGTGCAGTAATACTCAGCAGCGTCTTCGCGTCTCAGCTCAGTCATATGCAAATACAACATGTTCCAGTCATTGTCTCTGGAGATGGTGAATCGCCCTTTCACAGACTCAGAGTAATATATTGCATCCCCGTCTTTGCTAATTGTGGCAACCCACTGCAGTCCCTTCCCAGGTGCGTGTCTGACCCAGGACAACCAGGTGCCACCAAAGTTGAATCCAGAGGTTTTGCAGTAGATCTGGAGAGAGTCCACGAGCATTTTAATTTCTCCACCGGATGCCACAAATTCATAGTTTGACTGGACTCCTGGATAGAAAAAACAGACATTAAGATTCATAAATAAAAGAACCGCCAACGTCTTTAGCAATTAAATTACCTTTGAAAGCGAATAGAATGGATGCGAAGCTGAGCCAGTGTTTCATCTTTCTGATTCTGGAGAGAGGTCCCAGAGGGTTGGCTGGTAAGTGCACGGACCCGCGGGGCTGTGGTTGTGTCTCCGAGAGCTGCAGGATCAGGGGACTAGTCTGTGCTAAGCAGGAAATGAACTCCAGCCCAGAGTGAGCTGAGTTTGAGACTGGTTTTCATGCTGCTTAGCTCTTCGGTGGAATGTACTAAGCACAGATCTAATAACAGATGTGCACCAAAACTCTGCCCACTTTGGTTTGTGTTGTTAGCCAATTCAACCTCCCTTTTCTACTTAGACTATAAGCTCTTCAGGGCAGGGGCTGTCTCTGACTGTCTGTGCAGCTCCCAACACAATGGGACCCGGATCTCAGTTACTCACTGGGTATGTTCAGTGCCCAGCACCATCAGGCACCGATCTCTCGGTAGGACCATAATAGACATGATAAATAATGGCATTCTCATTCTGGATTTCTTACTCAGTCTTCCTGGACTGAAAACTCTTTCGGGAGTAGAGGGCCTCATTTGTCTGGGCAGAAAAGCCCTGACTAGAACCAGGAAGAGGGTGGGATTTAAAAAAAAATGCTGCTTGGATTTAGAAGCACAGTTTCTATTCGGAGTCGATGGGATTTGCACTCCTAAATCCCCAACGTGCTTCTGAAACTCTTTGGCTCTTGGCAAGCTTCTCCAGCTCCTTTGTGCTAAGGCACTTCACACCTGCCTAGAGCGGGGTGAGGGTTGGGCTTTCGGTTTTGTAGCTAGTTTATTCTCCAAAATACACAGTTTTGAGTCAAGCAAATTTACTCATGAATATGGGTCAAATTCAGCAAATAGTTTCAGCCAAAATAACGGGGGGGAAACATTTTTTGGCATTTTTGAAACAAAACATTTTGACTTTTTGTTTCAGAATGGTGCTAGGTAGATGTAACTATTTTTAAAAGGTAAAAAGTGAAACTGAACTGAAATGTTTTCTATCAGGTCAAACAAATCGTTGTATTCAACCCAAAATTAAATGTTTTCATTTTGGTGAGAAAAGCTGTTATTTCCACTCAATGCAAAATTAAACTTTTTATTATTTTTGGTACAAGCACTGAACCAAAAACTCAATTATTTGCCCACCTTCAGTCCTGACTTTGCTGCACCAGATGTTTTTTTCTAATATCCATGAACCTTTTTATTTTATTAATTTCCTTCCGTTAGTGACACAATTTGCATAACACTCTGAGTTTCATGGACGCTGGTTTAGAGAGCAGAAGCATCATTTTATTCATGGAGCAGAAGGAAAAACTAACATATTTCTTTATGACAGGTTTCAGAGTAGCAGCCGTGTTAGTCTGTATCCGCAAAAGGAAGAACAGGAGTACTTGTGGCACCTTAGAGACTAACAAATTTATTAGAGCATAAGCTTTCGTGGACTACATGCCCACTTCTTCGGAAAGCTTATGCTCTAATAAATTTGTTAGTCTCTAAGGTGCCACAAGAACTCCTGTTCTTTTTGATGATGATGATGAAGACGACCATGCTACAGATGCGAAGCAGTCTGGGCTGTAGGATGGAGCACTGGACTGGGACAGATTACCTTGGTGATGTTACTGCCTTTGCCAGTTGCGTTCTGGGTGACAGTGGGCAAGTCCCTTCTCCTCCCTATACCTCAGTTTCCCCCATCTGTGAAACAGGGTGTAGAATAAAGACAGCACCTGCGAGATAAGACCCGGTATAAGGGCTTGGTGTACAGCCTAAGGCCGGAACGAAAGTCAGGCCCTGAGAATATAAAGCAAAGTTAGCAAGAGTCGAACTATGAGCAAAAGTCAGGCTCTGTTACAAAGCAGATGCCTGCTTGCAGGCTAACGATCCAATACATGGTCTGGTCGAGAACAGGGCTGGCGCTGCAAAAAACAGGCGCATTCCTAGGCACTAAGTATTCATGTCAGCACATTCCATAAGGGTAGTTCTAGAACGCCCCATACAAGGTTCTGGTGTAAACACAGGTCCTGAGGTGGATACAAGAACACACTGACCCCTCTTAAAGATCAGGTCAGTATGACAGGGGGATGGATAGAGATGTTTCCATGGAACCAACGTCTACAGGGTAAAGGGTGGTAACTAACAATGTTAGAGGGGCAATACCTAAGTCGTTTCTATCGGTGTATAAAAGAGGGGTCAGAGAGGGGGTGTCTTTGTCTAGGTGAGAGGGGAACAGAAAGTCTCAGGGTTCTCTTAGGTGGTCCATTGTCATGGGCATAGATTTGCTAGTGTAACTGTAGACATGGAGCCGGGGAGCTACTCCCTGCTTTGTCAGCAATACACCTGGGTAAAGGGAAGGGAGACTCACATGGTGTTACAATGCCACAGTACCCGGTATCTCTGCACTGCTGAAAAGCCCATTTCCCCTTTTGGTCCGGGCCTGCTCTGCTCTGCGTCACTGTGTCTCTGGTGCAGTAATAGGGGGCGGTGTCTGCGGCTGTCAGTGAGCGGAGCTGTAGGGAGACCTGGTTCTTTTGTTTGTTTGATTTGTTATACAGGAAACAAATAAATATAAATATTCACAAGATGGGAGAATCTCAGCTCTGCAGCTCCGGCCCACGAGCAGCGGAGCTGTGAGGGGGAGGGGCCGGCTCACGGGGTCCCATGGGGCTGGGACAACCCACTGACGCTGGGAGAGAGTTGGGACTGAATCCCATCCCCAGCAGTGACCGGCTCCTCTGAACTGGGCGGTGCCCAGAGGGGAATGTTCCCTGGCAGGTTTAGCCATATGGAGAAGGGGCCAATTGCTCGTTGCTTCGCTCCCAGAGATCCCCCGTTAACTCCAACGGGAAGAGCCGTTTGCGTGAGGCGAGCAGCGCTCTGATCTGCACTGGGGTGGGGGATGTAGTCAGGGCATTAAAGAGTTAATCCGCGATGTCAGAGTTTTCAGTCCTGACACCCCCCTCCCCCCACTTGCGCCCAAGGCAGGAGAGTTTTGCTTGTGTCATTGCTGCCCCCATACGGCAGGCGCGGGAAATTCCGCAGCTCTGGTTTTTGTATTAGCATCGACAGTGTTAGTGTCATTGTGTGTCTAGCACAGTAATAGCGGGCGGTGTCCTCGGGCTTTCAGGCCGGTCATTTGCAGATACAGCAGGTTGTTGGGATTGTCCCTGGAGATGGTGAATCGCCCTTGAACAGCCGGGGAATACCACTGGCTCGAGCCAGCCGTGCTAATCTCAGCCACCCACTCCAGACCCTTGCCAGGAGCCTGTCGGACCCAGCTCATGTAGTAGCTGCTGAAGGTGAACCCAGAGGCTTTGCAGGAGAGGCGGAGAGTCTCCGGGCTTTTTCACATCCCTCCAGACTCAACCAGCACCTGGGACCCGGACACCTGGGAATAAAAAGAGGGTGAAAATATCGATTTACAAGCAGAGATAAGAAAATATTCTTCTAATTCTGTCAGTTATTCAGAGGAAGGAAATACCTTCCAAAGCCGCATACAGCGAAAATTACAAGGAGCAAAAAATTTTCCCTGGTGCTGGAGGGGAAAGTTCTCAGGGAACTGGCTGGTCACTGCACAGACCCAGGGGCTGGAGGGGAAAGTTCTCAGGGGACTGGCTGGTCACTGCACAGACCCAGGGGCTGCGAATTGTGTCTCTGGCTGCAGCCTGGGCAGGGAGAGGCACAGATTTAAACAGGAAAATGTCTTCCTAATTTGCATATTTCCCTTCTTATAAGAGACACACACTGTTACCCTTAGTCATTTGAGTGATTAACTACCGGTCTAGACGGTCCCTTCCTATGTGCTGTGCAGCGCCTGGGCGGCCGGATCCTGCTGACACTTTTACCCCGGGGAGAAATGAAGTGATCCCCCCTCCCTAAACACCATCGTATGGCCTGACAGAGCGTGTTTTGGGTGGTGCAGTGCAGGACACCCCTTGTTCTTCATGGCCTTGGGATCAGAGTGTTGGATTTGGCAGGAGAACGGGGGCAGTGCACGTGAGACTCTCCGGGTGCAAGAGGAAATAAAGGCTCGCTTGCTTACAGCAAGGGAAATCCTGACATTTAAATTCAGGTGTTCCCTAATTTAGGATGGGATTGTCACAGAAGGGGTCTTTTTTCACTCTGCATCAGCCTCTCGCTGAGCGATTCCAGTGACCCCCAGCTTAGAACCCTGGGTCACGTGACTATCCCCATTGACCTGACGGCCAGTGCTATGTTGAGTGATGTCATCAAGGGATGAAGGGCGGGGTCTTTTATCTCCATGGTTACATCTTGTGGGTTGTGATGTCTCAGCTCCATCCATTGTTACCAGCTGAGACTCGGGGCTTTGATTTACTGATGTCAGTTGGGTGACAAGAATCCCCAAGTCTCTTTGGAAAGTCCCAGCATTGCCACATTCCCAGGCTCAGCAGAGTGGGGTTTATTCAGGCGCTGGGTGATCTCAGCCCCACAGCACCCCCCTGGACTCTGAATGGCCCATTTGCATATCCCAGCCTCCATCTCTCTGTGCCTCAGTCTCCCCTCTCTGAACCAGGGGCTGGGATAGTTCCCGGGCTCCCGGCGGCGTTGTGGGAATAAAGGCAATAACCGCTTGTGAAGGGCGGAGACGCCACGGTGAGGGGCCCCACATCGGTTACAATGAACTAATCACCTTCCGCTGCATTAATGCGATAAACGTCCCAGTTTGCTGAAAGGGCCAGAGCCTCCCTGGTTTAAATCCAGAATAACTCGAGTCTAGTGGAAGCAGTTGCAGTGACTTTACACTAGCGGAGGATTTGGCCCCATGAGGAATTCGCTCCAGCCGTGGGTTGTGATGTAAACCCCATTGGGCAGCAGGATAAATCCAATTGACCCTGAGGGGCACTGCACTGGATCAGTCCCACCACGCGCTTGTCTTCTTTACACTGCCAGGGGCTGTCCTGTGAGTCTGACCTCTCTCTTGATTGCTAGTTGCCCCAGGAGAGGCAACGTGCCAGGTCTCCGAGAGGAGAACGACTCCGAGCAGGACTCACTCCGGATTGGGGTTCACTGACCAAGCGAGGGATCTATGGACCACAGCACCAGCGGGATCTTCGCAGGAAGGGAGACACTGCCAGGCAGGGCTGGATTATCACCTTTAGAGGCCCTGAGCACTGAAAAGATTATGGTGCCCCCCATATGTAATTCAAAATAAAAACAATACTATACCATAAAATACCATTTTATTTTTCGAAATGACAGAAAACTTACATGTATGCTGAAATTAAAGACACCCTTCCCCCAAACTCTGCCCCCACCTGCCTAAGGCTCTGGGGGGGAGTTTGGGTGTGGGGAGGAGGTCTGGGGTGCAGGATCTGGGAGGGAGTTTGGGGACAAGAGGGGATGTGTGTGGGAAGGGGGAAGGATACAGGCTCTGGGAGGGATTTGGGGCACAGGCGCCAACTCCATGAGTTCGATGGGGCTGGAGCACCCAGGGGGGGAAATTGGTGGGTGCTCTGCACCCCCTGGCAGCCAAGTTCCCTTCTCCACCCCACCTCACCTAACCTTGCCTCCGCCTCCTCCCCTGAGCCTGCTGCCTCCCCACTTCTCCTCCCAGCCTTGCCACCGCAAAACAGCTGTTTCCCGGTGTAACAAGCTCTGGGAGGGAGGGGGAGGAGCGGGAATGCAGGGGGCTCAGGGCAGGAGGTGGGGAAGAGGCAGAGCCAGGACAGGCATTTGGGGAAGGGGCTGGAATAGGGGCAGGGAGGGGGCGGAGTTGAGGCAGGGACTTTGGGGAAGGGGTTGGAATGGGGTGGGACAGGGGTGGGAGGGGGCAGGGCAGAGGTGGAGTGGGGGGGTCAGGGGCAGTGGGGGGTCGAGCACCCACCAGCCCCAGCAGAAGTTGGCACCTGTGATTTTGGGGGGGGGGGGTGCAGTCTCTGGGAGGAAGTTTGGCGGCAGGAGGGGGTGTGTGGGAAAGGGGCGGGGGTGCAGGCTCTGGGGGGGGGGGGTGCAGCACTTACCTGGGGCTCCTAGGCAGGGCGGGTGGGGGCCTTGGTGCGCTGGTACCCCAGGCACTGTCCCCGCAGCTTCCTATTGGCTGCAGGGCTGCTTGGGGCCGGAGCACCGTGGGTAGACTCAGACCCACCCCACCCAGGGGCTGTAGGGAGGGGCCGGCACCCACCTGGAGCGAGCAGGCAGGAAGCCGCTAACCTCCGTGGCGCTGCCGGTGGTGGGTGGGGGTCCCCGGCCATTTAAAATCACCCGGGGACTTGCGGGCGGGGGGGGGGGAGCACCTGGGGGCAGAAGGCAGAGCGGAGGGAGAGAGCTGGTCTCAGACATTGCTGAAGCCGGGCCAGGGCCAGGAATATTCCTGGTCCCCGGCACCAGGGGCCCATCGAACTCGTGGCCCATGGTGACATTTGGAAGGTGACCTTAGCAAGCCTGGCTCCTGCTTTGGAACAGGTCTGGGGACCCGCCTGTGGGTGCAGATGGGAGAAGCTTAGGGGAGAGTAGAGGGACGAGTCAGGCACCTCTGAAGGGAGATCATTATTCACCATTTATATCCATATTTGTGTTCACACTCCTATTCCCATTCCCACTCCACTTCCCATTTATATTCGGATTGTAAACTCAGTGGGGTAGAGAGAGGTCTGATGGTCTGTGTTTGTACTGTGCCTAGGACAATGGGATCCTAGTCTATGATTGGAGACCGTGGGGGCTAGTATCAAAACCACCACCAACTCCACCACCACTAATCATCATAATCATTTACTTAGTTCATTATTAATAAGCAATGAAGTGTAGGCAGAAGCGTTCTCCCTTTTTATGTTTTTAGATTTTGTATGATGTAATATTCAGAAATTCTACTATTACTGCTACTTAATAATACAATATTTCTGTTCCCACTTACATTCAGACCCCTATAACCGTTCACGCTGAATCACGTATTTCTATCCCATTACCACTGACACTCCGATTCCTCTTTATATTCCCCTTCCTGTTCACCCACACTCTCCCATTCCCACTTCCAATCACTCTCACGTTCCTATTCTCTTTCATGCTCAGAGTCCTATTTCTGTTCACATGGATATTCCTCTTCCAGTCCGATTCATATTCCCATTCCCATCCTTTTGCACAAATGGGAGTCACTCAGAGCATTTGACCCTGAATTCATTCTAAGACCTAACAGAATCAGGTCTCTCTGTTGGAATGTCCCCCCAGCAGTGCTGTCAATCACTGCAAAGGTTACACAAAGGAGGCCGCCAGGTCTATAGGATCATAGGAGAGAAGATGCTACACTGAGCCAGAACATCACAGGATTTGTCCTTTTTTGGAGGGGAGGGCAAGGACAAAGTGTTGCGGGGAGCGGGGGGAGGTGGAAGGAGTGTTTAAAAACCTATTAATGTCTGTGATTAAACATCTGGATACTTATTTGGCCTGCTGGGCAATTCACTGTGAGAAAGAACATGACATTAAACCCCTGATTTCTTTGTTCACTTTCCTTTGTCCTCACCGGGCTCATGGTAACTCGGAGACCTTGAGCGCCACCAAGAGCACCAGCCACATGCCCTTGCAGAGGAAGGGTTTTTGTCTCAGCTCAGACTGGTTTTCACTCACTGTGACGCTGCACAGTAATACCGGGCGGTGTCCTCTGGCTTCAGACTGCTCATGTCTAAATAGGCCAGGTTTTGGGAGTTGTCCCTGGAGGTGGTGAATCGCCCTTTGACAGAAGCGGCGTAATATTCCTTACTCCCATCGAAGAAAATCACAGAGACCCACTCCAGTCCCTTCCCGGGAGCTTGTCGGAACCAGTGCATCCCGACCTGGCTGAAATCGAATCCGGAGCCTTTACAGGTGAGGCGCAGAGATTGTCCCGGCTTCTTAACGTCTCCTCCGGACTCCACCAGCCGAGCCTGAGCCCCAGCCCCTGACGATAGAAAAGCTCATTAACAGTCCGGATAACGGTGCTGATGCTAAGGATATTACTAACAGTGCTGCTGCTAATATGATTGATGCTTCTGTTAATATGACGACTGATCATAATTCTGATTGGAATATTCCCATAAATGATTTAATAACAAGGGTATCTCCATTTCCCCCCAGAAGCAATACACACCTTGGAAAGCTGTCATCATGAAAAGGCAATGCAGCCAAAACATCATGTGTGTTTGCTGGAAAAAGTTCTCTAGAGGGTAGGGCCGGTCGCTGCAGACACCGGGAGCTGCAGGTTCCCAACCCAAAGGGGAACCGCCGGCTTTAAGCAGGGAATGCAATTACTCGATTTGCATATCCTCGCTCTTAAAATACAGTCACGGGGCCTGGGATTTCATTTCTCGCCGAGGTCCTTTGTCCCGGGCTGTGGGAGATGCCATGATACGGTATTAGACCCTGAGAGAATAGAAGCATGTTCAAACTAATCTAAAGCACTGAACTTATCCATGCTGTGAAATATAGCCCAGGATTGATTACACCCTTGGGTGAAAAAATACTCAGCTCTGTAATGGAGATTTGGGAAAGGACGGCGAGCTTTAGTGTCCCCTTTTCCAAGGTGGGTAAACTGAGGCAGAGAGAAGGAAACTGATTTGTCCGAGGTCTGTTGGCTGTTAGAAGAAAATCCAGGTCCCCTGAGACCCAGCCAGCCCAGTGTCCTAGTAACCACACTATGCTGCCTGAAACCTATTAAAATAACATCCAAATAATCATTAGAGGACAGGGACTTCAAGACGGGTCACCCTTGATGCCAGAAGAGTGCCCTGAACAGCGGGCTATCCAGTCATTCTCATTCACACTCTGCCTTGCTCTCTCGTCACAGAGACTCTTTGTATTCTGTAACAAGCAGAAGAACTTCAACTGCAGCTCTATGGAGATGAGTCCCCGAAAACCTTCTAGCCCAGTGCCTGGGCACTCTCCTGGGAGGTAAAAAATCTACGACAGGCAGAGTGGGGCTGAGAGTCGGGGTGCTTAATTCGCGGCTGTAATTTCCATTGGGAGCCGGGTACCTCTAGGCAGGCGTTATAATAAGGAGCCTCAGATCCTTATGTGACGCGTACCCCAGGACTCCCTAGCTTATTGACACAGCCAGTGCCCCAGTGGGGCGGGTCTGGTGTTTAAATGTCGTCTGAGTCTTTCCCCAGCTTTGCAAACCCTGAGCGCCCCAACCAGCCAACTCCAGAGCGTGGCTAAGACAGCGCTCGGTTTTTGTCCTAGGTTCCTGGCTGTGTGTCTCTGACACAGTAATACAGGGCAGTGTCCTCCACTCTCAGGCTGCTGATTTGCAAATGCACGAGGCTGTTGGCGTTGTCTCTGGAGATGGTGAATCGCCCTTGCACGGAATCAGCGTAGTAGGTGCTCCCCTGGGCAGCAGCTCTGGCCAGCCACTCCAGCCCCCTCCCAGGGGCCAGACGGATCCAATCCATGAGATAACTGCTGAAGGGGAACCCGGAGGCTTTGCAGGAGAGGCGGAGAGAGTCTCCGGGCTTTTTCACATCCCCTCCGGACTCCACCAGCTGGACCTGAGGCCTGGCCGCTGCAAATACAGATTTGTTTAGACCCCTGATTCTAGCACACCAGGAACCCAGAGGGGAGTACACTTTGTACATTAATAGTTACCTGGGAGAACCGACAGAGTGAGAATTAAGTTCAGCCAAAATCTCATCTTCCTGGGTTTTGTGTAAGAAATTCCAAGGGGAGGAGTGAAAGTGAGAGTGTGGGAAAACCCGCGTCTTCTTCTGGGAGGAGCTGCGGGGCCAGAGACTGGCAGGATTTAAACCGGGTGATTAGCTCTTGATTTGCATAGAGACCCCTACATATAAGAGAGAGGTTCCTCTGGCCAAGCACTGTGAGCGGGGATAGATAGATAGATAGATAGATAGATAGATAGATAGATAGATAGATAGATAGATAGATAGATAGATAGATAGAGGGGGTGGATGGGGATAGATAGCTAGATGGCGGGGGGTGGGGGGGTATGGGGATTGAGAGAGAGAGAGGAAGGATGACTGTTGATAGATGATAGATAGAGCAGGTGTATTGGGATAGATAGAGAGATGGGGTGTACGGGGATAGAGAGAGAGAGAGCAAGAGAGAGAGGAAGGATGACTGTTGATAGATGACAGATAGAGGGGGTGTATGGGGAAACAGATATGTGGCCAGGGAATGTTAAACAGACGGTATTATTGAGTGATGCTCACACAGTAAGGATGGATAGTGGAATCCATACTGCGCCATGCATGGTACTAGGCTCTCAGCCTGGTTGGAGACCAGATCATTGATGAGGTTAATCGGAGTGAGACAATGTACAGGGCAGGGAGTCGCATACATGTATAACATCTTAAACATACCCCACACAGCTCTCTGGCATCGACGAATAGGGATTCGGTCCCCTTTATAGCTGCCAGAGTTTGTGTTTTCACCTATCCTGGGGAGGTTGTGTGGGGGCTCAGAATTTGTCCCCTGGAGAGGAAATAAAGAGGAAGGGACCCAACTAAGAATGTTCTGTCCTTTGTGGGAACTTGTATAAATTCCTTCACCTTGTGTAAAAGCAAAGAAGAGGAATGATAATAACAATAAAAGGGTTTGTTGTTGCTAGTCCCTTTCCCAGAACTGATCTCATTTTCACTGACAGGCCTTGGGCGCCCCCAACACCAAACTGCTTCTCTAATTACTGCAGGGGAGGTTTTTGTCTGAGCTCAGACTGGCTTCCCCTCACTGTGTCTCTAGCACAGTAATAGCGGGCGGTGTCCTCGGGCTTCAGGCCGGTCATTTGCAGATACAGCTCACTCTTGGAATTATCCCTGGAGATGGTGAATCGGCCTTTCACTGAATCAGGGTAATATGTACTGTCCCCACCGGAGCTTATAGCAGCGACCCATTCTAGTCCCTTCCCAGTAGCCTGTCGGACCCAGTGCATCCTGTAGCTGCTGAAGGTGAACCCGGAGGCTTTGCAGGAGAGGTGGAGAGAGTCTCCGGGCTTTTTCACATCCCCTCCGGACTCCACCAGCACCTGGGACCGGGCACCTGGGAATAAAGACAGGCCATTAATATCGGTATAAAAACAGCACTAACACAATATTCTTCTAATTCTGCCAGTTATTCAGAGGAGGAAAATACCTTCCAAAGCTGCTACAGCGAAAATTACAAGGAGCAAAAATCCCATTTTCCCTGGTGCTGGAGGGGAAAGTTCTCAGGGGACTGGCTGGTCACTGCACAGACCCAGGGGCTGCGGATTGTGTCTCCGGGTGCAGCCTGGGCAGAGAGAGGCACAGATTTAAACAGGAAACTGTCTCCCTCATTTGCATGCCCCCGCTTTATAAGAGACACACACTCCTGCTGCCAGTGATCTGACTGACTCGCCCCAGGGCTCCGGATGTGAGAGTCAGACTGTCCCGTCCTGTGTGTCTGTGCAGCGCCGGGCACAGGGCGCTGGGTCCTCCTGACACTTTCGGACCCCTGGGAGGAATGACCAGCTCCCTGCAGTGACTGTATTTCCTCACCCAGGAACTGAGGGCCTGGCTATTGTGAGGTGATATTGGGGACTGGGGGGACTCAGCTCTGGAGCCCCATCCCATGCGCAGAGGGGCCATGCAATGTCCGGTTAGTGGGGTCCATGTCTGGCGACGCTTCAGGCAGAACTGAAGGGAGGTTGTTATTCACGATGGATATTCATATTTGTGTTCACACTTCGATTCCCATTCCGACTCCACTTCCCATTCATACGGGGATTCTGTAAAATAAAACTGAGCACAAATCAGTGCCTTAGTGTTGGCTGTTGGGGTTGGTTCCTGTCTTTTTTTAAATTTGGCCATTTTAAGAGCCAAACACGATGTGAACCCGCTGTTGGTTTTGGTGATGGGCTTTGTCACTGTGGTCTAGTCTCTCACACAGTGATACCGGGCGGTGTCTTCCGCTCTCCTGCTGCTCCTTTGTAAATACAGAGGTTGCTGGGATTGTCTCGGGTGACAATGAATCGCATTTTCGCTGAATCGGTGTAATGGGAACAATTTCGTGTATACTGCACCCTGGAGACCCACTGCAGACGCTTCCCAGGAGCCTGACGGACCCAGCGCTGAAGTGGAACCCGGAGACTGTAGAAGAGAGGCGGAGTCAAAGGGCACCTGCAAGTTCCATGTACAAATGAGCCGTTTATGTAGATGCAGAGTTGAAAAAAAAATGTTTTCCAACCCCCAAAGCCCCTCTTCAGTCTTGTCCCCAAGGCTGTGCTGTTTGTTCATTGCTCCCCCGGTGGGGAATGGAGAAGGGGATTCTGTGCCCCCCCTTCTCTCACTCACCCCACTTTTTCCTATTATCGTTTAAAGCAGAAAATAAATATATTGGGGGTTATTTATTCTTTTAATCCAAGTTTTTTGCTCCTAGGAAAATGCTCCTTGTGCCAGAAAAAGCCAGCTTTAGCTGAAAAATTATTCAACTAACCAGAAAAGCAAACAAACAAACAAACAAAACAAAACAAAACAAACAAACTTGGTGGGTTCAAGTGCCAAACTGAGAGATCACGGCCCTTCGGCTTGACTGTATCTCTGACAGTGGTGGAAGGAAGCGGAATCCCAGCATGCTGAAGTAAAGAGGGAGCTAAACTGAACCCCAATTAATCAGGTTGAGGATTTATGGCCTGTATTATGCAGGTGATCAGACTAGAGTATCATACTGCTCCTTTCCGGCCTTTAATTCTATGAATCTGTAGCTGTCCCGGAGGTTGTGTTTGTTTTTACTTTGGTGTCTGATAAGGGCCACATTCAAATATGACCATAAGAACATAAGAACGGCCATATTGTGTCAGACCAAAGGTCCATCCAACCCAGTGGCCTGTCTTCTGACAATGGCCAATGCCAGGTGCTCTAGAAGGAATGAACAGAACAAGGAACATTAAGTTCTAGATTCTCTGTCACCCATTCCCAGCTTGTGGCAAACAGACGCTAGGGACCCCATCCCTGCCCATCCTGGCTAATAGCCATTGATGAACTTATCTGGTTCTTTTTTGAACCCTGTTATAGTCTTGGCCTTCACAGGTTGACTGTGCATTGTGTGCAGAAATACTTCCCTTGGTTTGTTTGAAACCTGCTGCCTATTACTTTCACTTGGTGACCCCTAGTTCTTGTGTTAGGAGAAGGAGTAAATAACACTTCCTTATTTAAAAACAAAACAAAAAGCAAACAATGAGCAGTCCTGTGGCAGGTTAAACACTAACGAATTTCTTTGGGCAGTCACTTTCTTGAGTGGCAATTTAGACCCCATCATTTTCTATGTATAGTTGGGATTATGTTTTCCAATGTGCACTACTTTGCATTTATCATTTAATTTTGTCTGCCATTTTCTTGCCCATTCACTTAGTTTTGAGAGATCCTTTTATATCTCTTCTCAGTCTGTCTGGGCCTTAACTATCTTAAGTAGTTTTGTATCATCTGCAAATTTTGCCATCTCACTGTTTACCGCTTTTCCCAGATCATTTATGAATATGTTGAATAGGACTGGGCCCAGTACAGACCCCTGGGGGACACCACTAGTTACCTTTCTCCACTCTGAAAACTGACCATTTATTCCTGCCCTTTGTTTCCTATCTTTTAACCAGTTACCAGTCCATGAGAGGACCTTCCCTCTTATCCCATGACAGCTTAATATTCAAGAAGCCCCAGTTTTTAAGAACACACAATCATAGATGGATATAGAGATTTGAAACCCCATGACAGATATTTTGTTTTCACTCTGGTTGCAGATCCCGTTCCTGTGCCTAGTGCTGGATTCAGAGTAGCAGCCGTGTTAGTCTGTATCCGCAAAAAGAACAGGAGTACTTGTGGCACCTTAGAGACTAACAAATCTATTCGAGCATAAGCTTTTGTGGGCTACAGCCCACTTCTTCGGATGCATAGACTGGAACATATAGTGAGTATATATCTATCTATATCTATCTATATATGTATACATACATACAGAGAACATGAAGAGATGGGAGTTGCCCTACCAATTCTAAGAGGCTAATTAATTAAGATGAGCAATTATCAGCAGAAGAAAAAAAACCTTTTGTAGTGATAATCAAGATGGCCCATTTCAGAGAGTTTGACAACAAGGTGTGAGGATACTTAACATGGGGAAATAGATTCAATGTGTGTAATGGCTCAGCCATTCCCAGTCTCTATTTAAGACTAAATTGATGGTATCTAATGTGCATATTTATTCAAGTTCAGCAGTTTCTCGTTGGAGTCTGTTTTTGAAGCTTTTCTATTGCAAGATTGCCACCTTTAAGTCTGTTGCTGAGTGACCAGAGAGGTTGAAGTGTTCTCCTACTGGTTTTTGAACGTTATGATTCCTGATGTCAGATTTGTGTCAATTTATTCTTTTGCGTTGAGACTGTCCGGTTTGGCCAATGTACATGGCAGGGGGCATTGCTGGCACATGATGGATTGTTTGTGGAAGTGCTGCCCGCACGCGGCGCATGGCAGAAGGAAGATTCTGCAGCTTTGGTTTTTGTATTTTCCCTATCGGGATTCCTCTCACTGTGTCTCCCCCGCCCCCTTCCCTGGCTCCCGTCTGATCCAAGCCAGCCAGTTGCTGCTAAGATCAAACCCGCTGGTGCACGTTGCAGTTTATGGTACTCTCCAGGCCTCTTCCGCACTCGTCCCAACTGGGTCAGAACCACCTGTGAGCGGGCTCCTGGGAGAGAAAGGGAAAGAGGCAAACTGAGGAGCAGGGCCGTCCTTAGGATTTATGGGGCCCTACACAGTATTATTAAACTGGTGCCCCTATGCCCGATGGCAGCTCGGACTCGCAGCCTGGGGTGGGAGGGGGGAGAGACAAGGCAGCAAAGGGTAGCGAGACGCCCGACCCGCCTCACGGTGGCAGAGTCACAGTTCCCCACAGAGACCCCGTACCCTCTCCCTTAAGCCTTCATAAAGTAATCCTTCCAGATTACTAAATATTTAACTCATTGAAACAAAGACATTATTTTAAATTAATCAGTCACAGAGGTTTAGTGTGTTCATAACAATGTTCATTGCTTTTAGAAAAAGGGAACACTAATTTACTCTGTGTGATTTCCATAACAATACACGTTTATGAAATTTCACCAACTTTAAAAAATATGTTTCCAAAGATTTTAGGCATAACAAAGGATTTTATATCTTACTAAGGTACTGATTTTTCTGGAGGGTTCTCTTAAAGCTAGTCCATCAGATAGTCAGAAGTAAAGAAATGGAAACTCTTTGTCCTGTTATCTGGAAGGAAAGGGGTATTGTTCCTTTAAGGGCTCTCTTCAATGGGGGGCGGGAATGGGGGATGTGAAGGGAGAAAGGGATGGACAGGAAGACTTTGGAAGCAAGTTTTTTTACTATAGTAATTAAAATTAAAAAGTTTATTTTAGATAAGGGTGGTCTTCTGAAGGATTTATTTAAAAAACCCTATATGTCTGACAATCCAAGCATTTAATGCTACAGATGATTGTGCATCTAAAAATCTATGCAAGGATTTGTTAGAGATGTGATTTTATAATCTTCACCAACTCACCAATGAAATATTTTTAAAGCAAAATTTAAATGAAGGTCCTGTAGAATAACATGTTCTGGGTAAATATTACAGTCATGCACAACTGTTTTGTCAGTAAATTCAGAAACTGACCGTGTATACTTAGGGGCTGGCAAATGCCTGTTAAATGGTTTCATTGCCACTTGAATGGCTGTGCTAATAGGTCTGGCAGGCTGGAGGCTTTTTCACTTTTAAGTTACTAGATCCCCTCCGGAGTAAGAGTCACCAGGCTGCAGCAGCCAGCTGTGGGAGCCTGCAGGAAGGGTCAGAACAGGGACAGGAAAGCCAGGTGGGTGGGACACTAAGACCCAGTGGTGCCCCAAATTTCCAGGTGCCCTACGCAGCCGCATATTCTGCATATGCCCAAGGACGGCCCTGCTGAGGAGATATCTGAGCCATTATCTATTATCTTTGAAAAGTCATGGAAGAGATGGGAGATTCCAGAAGACTGGAAAAGAGCACATATAGTGCCTATCTCTAAAAAGGGAAATAAAGGCAACCCAGGCAATTATGAACCAGTCGGCTTTACTTCTGTACCAGGTAAGATAATGGAGCAAATAATTAAGGAATCAATTTGCAAACATGTAGAAGATAATAAGGTGATAAGTAATAGTCAGCATGGATTTGTCAAGAACAAATCATTGCAAACCAACCTGATAGCTTTCGTTGACAGGATAACAAGCCTTGTGCATGGGGGAAAGGGGTAGATGTGGCATATCTAGACTTTAGTAAGGCTTTTGATACAGTCTTGAGTGACCTTCTCATTAAGAAACTGGGGAAATACAACCTAGATGGAGCTACTATAAAATGGGTGCATAACTGGTTGGACAACCATTCCCAGAGAGTAGCTATCAGTGGTTCACAGTCATGCTGGAATGGCATAAGGAGTGCGGTTCCACAGGAAGGGCCGGCGTTAGGCCGATTCCCCCGAATTGGGCCCCCCGCCTAAGAGGGCCCCGCGCCCAGTGGCCTTTTTCATTTTTACTCATTTGGTGGCGCACTGGATCTTTGGCAGCACTTTGGCGGCGGGTCCTTCACTCACTCCGGGTCTTCGGTGGCGGGTCCTTCAGTGCCGGAGCGAGTGAAGGACCCAACGCCGAAGTGCGGCCGAATTACTTGGAGCGAGTGAAGGACCCGACGCCGAAGTGCTGCCGAAGACTCAGAGCGCCGCCCGGTGAGTAGAAGCCCCACGAATTGTGGCCAGCCCTGCCACAGGGATCGGTTCTGGGTCCAGTTCTTTTCAATGTCTTCATAAGCAATTTAGATCATGGCATAGAGATTAAACTTAAAAAGTTTGCAGATGATACCAAGCTGGGAGGGGTTGCAAGTGCTTTGGAGGATAGGATGAAAATTCAAAATGATCTGGACAAACTGGAGAAATGGTCTGAGGTAAATAGGATGTAATTCAATAAGGAAAAATGCAAAGTGCTCCACTTAGGAAGGAACAATCAGATGCACACATACAGAATGGGAAATGAGTGCCTAGGAAGGAGTACTGAGGAAAGGGATCTAGGGGTCATAGTGGACCACAAGCTAAATATGAGTCAACAGTGTAACGCTGTTGCAAAAAAAGCAAACATCATTCTGGGATGTATTAGTTTGTTATAAGCAAGACAGAAGAAGTCATTCTTCCACTCCGCGCTGATTAGGCCTAAACTGGAGTATTGTGTCCAGTTCTGGGCACCACATTTCAGGAAAGATGTGGACAAATTGGAGAAAGTCCAGAGAACAGAAACAAAAATGGTGAAAGGTCTAGAAAACATGACCCATGAGGGAAGATTGAAAGAACTGGGTTTGTTACTCTGGAAAAGAGAAGACTGAGAGGGGACATAACAATTTTCAAGTACCTAAAATGTTACAAGGAGGAGCGAGAAAAATTATTCTCCTTAACCTCTGGTGATAGGACAAGAAGCAATGGACTTAAATTGCAGCAATGGAGGTTTAGGTTGGACACTAGGAAAAACTTCCTAACTGTCAGGGTGTTTAAGCACTGGAATAAATTGCCTAGGGAGGTTGTGGAATCTCCATCATTGGAGATTTTTAAGAGCAGGTTAGACAAACACCTGTCAGGGATGTTCTAGATGGTGCTGGTCCTGCCATGAGTGTAGGGGACTGGACTTGATGACCTCTCGAGGTCCCTTCAGGTTCTATGAGTATATGAAAACCTAAAATCAGCAGCGGATTGAAGGAGAGAATTTACTTCAAAAAGGGAACAATAAACCACATGAACCACATAATCCATTCTCCAATAAAGAGCGTGAGACCACCGAATAAAGGTGTGTTATAAATCACAGCCATTGCAGTGTCACACATATTAAAACCCCTCACCCTTCAGTAGATGCATTGGGAAGAAAATACCTTCCAAAGCCGCAGCAACAAAAACTAAAAGGAGCCAAAGTCTCATTGTCCCTGGTGCTGGAGGGGAAAGTTCTCAGGTGATTTGGCTGGTCACTGCTCAGACCCAGGGGCTGGAGGGGAAAGTTCTCAGGGGATTTGGCTGGTCACTGCTCAGACCCAGGGGCTGTGGATTGTCTCTCCGGGTGCAGCCTGGGCAGAGAGAGGCACAGATTTAAACAGGAATCTGTCACCCCTATTTACATATCACCCTTCTTATGACACATAAAACCTCCTCACTTAACGAGCCCAGTTTACCTGCCTGGGGATGAAGAAAGTGGCCAGAGGAAGTGAGGGAGGGACATTCAGGGCTCAGGGCGCTCACCTGGGGCTGTGCATGCCCAGGCTGGGTTCTCTGCTCTGTCCCAGACGTCCTGTGTCACTGGGGAAGTCACCTGGGGCTGGATTTTTCCAAGTACTGAGGCATCAATGTACATTTTCTGAAGCACCGAGGCGCCCGACTCCCATAGGTGTACCTCAGTTCTCGGGCTGTGAAATGGGGATAATCGAACTTTCCTCCCTCTGCGGGGTGCAGGGAGAATAGATGAGATAGAAAGTATGAGGCTCTCAGATATGACAGTGACTGGGGGAGAGGGGGACATGTGTGTATCTAAGAGAAAAAAAATCTGTTACTCTGAGTGTGATGCAAAGATCACTGAAATGAATGGAATTAGTCCATCAATTACCTTCATTTGGCCTCGGGCCATTCCCCGATGCAGCAATGGATGGATATTCCTTCCCATGAGAAACAGCTGGTTGGGTGCCATGACTAACTTGGACAAGAAATGTCTAGTATAAGGAAAGCGTCTTAAATTCTTTTAGAGCCTGACGCAAAACCCTTCCCAACCCCACAGAAACCCTCCCGTTGAGGGCAAGGCGAGCCTTGTCAGGCCCTGTGTTCATAACCCCGAGGCAGGAAAGTTGTTAGTTGTTTCTTGAAATGCCAATTGAAAATGTCTTCACCAGAGGCAATGGACTCATCACTAGAACAGAGCTAATTACGATGAAGAAAATGCTTCCCTCAGAGGATGAGCAGCTGAGAATGAAGCAGAGAAGTCTGGGAGGAATGAGATTAGTAGACGACTCCTGTCAGATTCCTGCATATGGATAAAATACCAAATCTGACTGACCATAGTGAGACTATTTACAGGATTAGGGAGTGAAGGATTTTGCCCAATATTACTAAGGTCATGAACCTCAGCCTGTCAAAGACTCAATATCATTTCTGCATGAGCTGGGTGAGGTAATCCCAGTACAGAGGATGATAGTAAACCCTATTTCCCGTACAGTGATTTTCATCCAGATATTTCCGAGCACTCTACAAAGGAGGTAAGTAGCATTATCCCCACTTTTCGCCCAAGGTGAAACTGAGGCACGTGGAAGTGAAGAGATTTGCCTTAGACCAGCCAGGAAAATGGCATATCTGGAAATAAATTCCCAGCCGTGCTGCGTCTCTGTTTGGTGCTGAGCACTATGGGAAAGCGGGTCTATGGACACCCGCCCTGCACCGCGCAGTCACGGGTAGGTAAAGGCAGTCGACCAGCTCTCTAAACTGGTTGCAGAGTTCACTTCGTGTTAGGTCAGACTCTGTTCTGATTTAGGCTGGAGTGCTGGATTGTATGGTTATGTGTGTGGGAGGCCGCTTGTCTGATTGTGTGTGTGTGTTCCGGTGTACAGGTCTTTGTATGGGTGAAAGAAGCAACAAGTCTCTCTCTGTGTGTGTGATTGCATGTGGGTGTTTAGGGGCTCAGACGTGTTGGTATATGTAAGGGCCTAGAATAGAGGACTGTCTCTTAGCCTGCTCCTGTCTAAAGATCATTGAAATCAACGGGTGTGTGTCCAACACTTCATTGGAACATTTCCAGAGCTACACGGGGTGCATTCTCCTTACCATGGGAAATCTGATTGTTTTCTGACCTGGGTAACTTGAGTACAGATGCGCTGTTGTGGGAAGTGCGCTGTCAATACCGCTCAGGAATGAGGCAAAGTCCAGGAAAGTGAAAGGGGAAAAGCCGCACCGCAAGCTGCTGTTAATTCAGTGTTAGCTGGATGGCACCCTGTGTTCAAACCCCTGAATCGGGAAAATTCTGGGCTATTGCTTGAAATGTCAATGCAGGCGTTTGCCGTTGGAGAAATGGAGTTATCATAAAGCCAGAGATATGAGGATGAAACCTACAGAGATTCAGCAATTCGGATTTAATTACACAACACGGTGATATGACGTATCCCGAAATCCCTCCTTTATGAGTCTGACACATATTTCCGTTATCGGGGAGTAACTCCCAGTCCCGTTGAACCAATGGGAGTTTTACCTTTGACTTCAATGGGACCAGGAGTCATCACTTCACAGCTGAGTCACTGCAAATATGTAGGGAAGGCAGCTGTGCCGGAATGGACCATTCAGCCTGTCTGAGCTCTCTGCACATTTTGTGATACCCCAGGCCTGGCTCCTTCAAAACTCTCACGTGAAATGACTCCCCTGCTACACTTTGCCCCTCGAAGTTAGTGGCCAAACTTTTGCAGGCGTGGGCTGAAGGAAGGAAAATGATGTGATGCGACATGTTGACACGGCTTTGAGACAGGTTGTGTTCTGCCCAGTTGTAATCTTGAATGTGATTTCAGTATAAACGGATTTATTGAAACACAGAGGCACAGAATGACTGTCTCACGCATGAATAAACCAGACAACAGTGGTGTTCAATTTCTGTGGGCTGAGAAAACCAGGATTATTTGAAAACAGGCAATTCTTACATTGAGACGATCTCTGTACATGGGATATTTTATTATGGATCGGCACGTGCAAGAAACTTGGAGTTTGGATACAGCTGAATCCAATAGCTTCTGTACAGGGAATTCCCACGCTCTGCCTGTGAATTTAGGCCTCGTGGTCGCATTTCCCGCTTCCCGCAGAACGTGGCATTGGCTATTCCAGAACCCCAGTGGCTTTGCAAATGAAGCAGCATGTTCAGGAAGCAGAATTCAGCCTTGGGTGGGTGGGTGCAAACTGTGGCAAAACCACGGTATGAAAAATCCTAGTTCAGGATCCACCTCGGCTCTCTGGCTCCTGCTTCCTGCCTGTCTTCTTCAGCGTAGCTTGCTGGCAAAGCAGGGTGAAGGAGAACAATCACCCCCCTGAGCGCAGCAAGTCCGAGTGCTTTAAAGTGCTAGTGTAGACAGGCTCCCAGCGCTCGGAGCTATTCCCCTTGTGTAGGTGGATTACCAGGAGCGCGGGGAGAGCTCTCCCAGCGCTCACGCGACCACACTCATACTTCAAAGCGCTGCCTGGAGTGTTCCCACGACAGCGCTTTGAAGTTTCCAGCATAGCCAAGCCTGAAGAGGAAAACAGATCAGATAAGGTAAGAGAGATGAGGAAAACAAACAGATGGGGGGTGTGAGTCACCCCTGGAGGGTGGGGGAGGAGCAGGTGGCCACTGATGGCTTGTGGTAACTCAGCAGCCACCCCAACCCCCTTCCCAGTTCCCGTGGGGCCCCCGGTCCTTGGGATTAAACCCGGTCCCGGCGCAGTTCAGCAGGGTGGATGCTCCGGGCTGCTTCACTTCGGGACCCGCCTGGGTCAGAACATCTGCGACCAGGCCCCTGTGGGAGGGGTGAGAAGAGGGAACAGTGAGGGAACCGGCCACAACAAACACATCCCCCGTCAACTAACGGGAGACCAAACACACAGGCCACGCAGAAGAGTGTCTGCGCTACCGTGAGACCCCATGGCAGCGGGGCGAGGGGAGGAGCTGTTTGCGGGACTCTGGGAGTTGGGTCCCTGCACCCCTTGTTCTAAGCCAGGGAACGGCTCAGCAAGTGACCTTGACGTTCTATGCACCGAGGCTGGGCGGAGATGAATAAAGTTCAGCCTGTGAAGTGTTTGTGACCCGTTCCCGTGGAGTTTCACCAGCAGGTTATGTACATTGTGGCTCTAGTCACCTGACAAACTGGATTTCTGCCTCTGTTCTATACATCAGCTGTAGCAGACTCTAGACATTTGAGATGAAACTGCCCCTGTTCTGAAAGTGTCGGAGGTGCTGGACATCAGAACAGGCCACGTCCCTTCTGCTTCGCAGAGGTTAACACTGGACCACAAGGTGCAGAGCAGCGGAGAACCCGGATTGTTCATCGCTAAGCGTCTGCGAGGGCAGGTCCTGCTCCAGGGTTTTGGCCACCCCAAGCGGCGCAAAAAAAAAAAAAAAAGGCGTGATCGCGATCTGCGGCGGCAATTCGGTGGGAGGTCCTTCGCTCCCAGCAGGAGTGAAGGACAGTCTGCCGAATTGCCGCTGAATAGTTGGACGTGCCGCCCCTCTCCGGAGTGGCCGCCCCAACCAGAGCCATGAAAAAACCTCACCTGGACAGTTCAGCTCCTAAATCTCTCTCCTCTTCCCCAACACATCCAAGCAGCTGTGAATTCAGAGCCGGCTCCAGGCACCAGGAAAGGAAGCAGGTGCTTGGGGCCGCCAATGTGAATTGCCGCTCTGCCGCTTGGGGTGGCAAAAAAGCTGGAGCCGGCCCTGTCTGCACCGCAGGCCCCGTGGGGCTCTGAGGAGGAAGGGGAGACATATTGCCCAGGAACGGAAGGGTTAAAACTAACTGGAGGTTTGTGTTACATTCACCCCATTGCCGGGTCTCCTGTCTGAGCCAGAAGCGGTGTGTGTGTCACTGCTGCCCCCGCGTGGCTGCCGGGAGAAGGGCGATTCCGCAGCCTGGGTTTTTGTATGATCACAAACGGGTTTCGTTTCACTGTGGGTCTCGCACAGTAATAGTGGGCGGTGTCCTCGGGCTTCAGGCCGGTCATTTGCAGATACAGCTCACTCTTGGAATTATCCCGGGAGATGGTGAATCGGCCTTTCACTGAATCAAGGTAGTATATTGTACCCCCACCGGGGTTTATATAAGCGACCCATTCCAGTCCCTTGCCAGGAGCCTGTCGGACCCAGTTCATGTAGGCGCTGCTAAAGGTGAAACCAGAGGCTTTGCAGGAGAGGCGGAGAGAATCTCCGGGCTTTTTCACATCCCCTCCGGATTCCACCAGCTGTACCTGGGACCGGACACCTGGGAATAAAGACAGAGCATTAATATCGGTATAAAAACAGCGCTAACACAATATTCTTCTAAATATGCCAGTTATTCAGAGGAGGAAAATACCTTCCAAAGCTGCTACAGCGAAAATTACAAGGAGCAAAAATCCCATTTTCCCTGGTGCTGGAGGGGAAAGTTCTCAGGGGACTGGCTGGTCACTGCACAGACCCAGGGGCTGCGGATTGTGTCTCCGGGTGCAGCCTGGGCAGAGAGAGGCACAGATTTAAACAGGAAAGTGTCTCCCTCATTTGCATGTCCCCGCTTTATAAGAGACCCACACTCCTGCTGCCAGTGATCTGACTGACTCGCCCCAGGGCTCCGGGTGCGGGAGTCAGACTGTCCCGTCCTGTGTCTGTGCAGCGCCGGGCACAGGGCGCTGGGTCCTCCTGACACTTTCGGCCCCCTGGGAGGAATGACCAGCTCCCTGCAGCGGCACCGGAGGCAGCAAACAGGGCGGCTAACAGGGGAGTTTGAGAGGGAGTTTGCAGGGGGAGGTAAGGGGGGAGGCAGGAGGGCACGGTGCGTAGTGTGCTCCGAGTCCACAGGTGCCGTGGGCAGAGAGTACAGCAGCCATGAGCCTAGCAGCAGCAGCAGACAGAATGCAGATGGCCGCATGTGGAAGCTGTGGTATGTATATGGTCCTAGCAGGGGATCCGGAACACAGGTATGTGTGTATGAAGTGTCGCCTGATAGTATTATTGGAGGAAAAGATTAAGGGGCTGGAGATGCAGGTAGAGACCCTGGTGGAGTTTAGGCGGGGGTTTGAGCAGCTGATGGAGGACAGGCAAGGGGGCACTGAAGAAGTATGCCCTATGGTGGAGGTAGAGGCAGAGGTAGAGGACGGTGAGAGGGGAATGGAAGGGAGAGAACATGGGAGGTGGAAGCATGTGACTGTGAGAAGCAGGCCAAGGAAAAGAAGGGCCAGTGAGGGGGGAATAGAACTCAGGAATAGGTTCGAGTGTTTGGATAGCGAGGTGGAGGGGCAGCAGGTGGCGACTGAAGGTGGAAGGGTGAGGAAGAAGAGAAGAGCTGCTAGTCCAAGAGAGAGGGGGGAGGAGTTGATGGAGACAGCACCAATTCTGGGCCCCGTGAGGATTCAGGAAGGCATAAGGGAAGATAGGAATAGGCACAGGTCAGGACTAGAGGGATCGGAGACTAGATTACTAGATCGCACTGTTGCCAGGCGACGGCAGGTGTATGTAATTGGAGACTCTTTACTAAGGAGATTGGATAGGCCTGTGACCAGGGCGGACCCGGAGAACAGAAGGGTGTGCTGTCTACCGGGCGCAAGGATACGCGATGTGGACCTGCGATTGAAAAGGATCCTACAAGGAGCAGGTAAGAACCCCCTGATAATCCTTCATGTAGGAACGAATGATACGGCTAGGTTCTCGTTAGAGAGGATCAAGGGAGATTATGCGAGGCTGGGGAAAACACTCAAGGAGATAGAAGCTCAGATTATCTTTAGTGGGATTCTGCCCGTTCCGAGGGAAGGGCAGCAAAGGGCTGATAGGATTGTGAGAATGAATAGTTGGCTAAGGGAGTGGTGCTATAAGGAGGGCTTTGGGATGTATGGCCACTGGGAGGCTTTCGGGGACAGACACCTGTTCTCGCGGGATGGGCTTCACCTGAGTAGGGAAGGAAATAGACTTCTGGGAGGGAGGCTGGCTCATCTTATCAAAAGAGCTTTAAACTAGCAAGTTTGGGGAGACGGTTGGGAGATGCACAGTTAATCTCCACGCCAGATTCCAGTATGGAGAAGGTGAGTAAAATGAGAGGAGAGATAGCTGTGGAGATGAGATTGGACATAGGAAGGACAGGAGGGACGGACACTAGGAGGCCCGCAACATATAGTGCTCCTAATGGGAGACGCGCTAAACGACATACATTAGGGTGTCTATACACCAATGCCAGAAGCCTAGGTAATAAAATGGAGGAATTGGAGCTCCTGGTCCAAGAGCTGAAACCAGATATCGTAGGAATAACGGAAACGTGGTGGAATGACAGTCACGACTGGAACACAGGTATGGAGGGGTATGCGCTGTTTAGGAAAGACCGGAACAGAGGTAAAGGTGGGGGGGTGGCATTGTATGTCAATAGTGAAATAAACTGTAAAGAAATAATAGTGGATGGATTAGACAACTCAGAGTCCGTCTGGGCAATACTCACAATGGGTAATAGGACTTCTAGAACCTCTCCGGGGATAGTGCTTGGAGTGTGCTATAGACCGCCGGGATCGACCCAGGATATGGATAAGGAACTATTTAATGTGCTTAGAGAAGTAATTACTAATAGAAAATGTGTAATTATGGGGGACTTTAACTTCCCGGAAATAGATTGGGGAACAAACGCTAGTAGCAATAATAGGGCTCAGATGTTCCTAGATGTGCTTGATGATCAATTCCTCCATCAAGTGGTAGCTGAACCGACGAGGGGGGAGGCCATTTTAGATTTGATTCTGGTAAGTAGTGAGGACCTCGTTGAGGAAGTGGTAGTAGGGGACAATTTGGGATCCAGTGATCATGAGCTAATTCGGTTTAAAATACAGGGAAGGAGTAACAGAATTAAGTCAAAGACTAGGGTTTATAATTTTAAAAAGGCCAATTTTAACAAATTAAGGGGACTGGTAAGGGAAGTGGATTGGGCAAACGTATTAATGGATTTAAAGGCAGAAGAAGCCTGGGATTACTTTAAGTTAAAGATGCATGAGCTGTCGGAGGCCTGTATTCCCAAAAAGGGAAAAAAGATTACCAAGCAAGAGATTTAGACTGAGCTGGATGAGCGACCGACTCAAAGGGGCGATTAGGAAAAAACAGAAAGCGTACAAAGAGTGGAAGAGGGGAGGGATCAGTAAGGAAATGTACCAAAGTGAAGTCAGAGAATGTAGAGAGAGAGTGAGAAAGGCCAAAGGCCGTGTAGAATTGGACCTAGCGAGGGGAATTAAAAGCAATAGTAAGAGGTTTTACAGCCACATAAACAGGAAGAAAGCAAAGAAAGAAGAAGTGGGACCGCTGAAGACTATTGCCGGAGAGGAGATTAAAGACAATCTAGGCATGGCGCAATATCTCAATGAATATTTTGCGTCGGTGTTTAATGAGGCCAATGAAGGGATTAGGGATACTAGCACCATTACAGAGGGGCGTTCGGGATGGGGGATTACCGTATCCGAGGTAGAAACGAAACTTGAACGCCTTAATGGGGCTAAGTCGGGAGGACCGGACGATCTTCATCCGAGAATATTGAAGGAATTGGCGCGGGAAATAGCAGGCCCGTTAGCGATAATATTTAATGAATCTGTAAACTCGGGGGTGGTCCCGTTAGACTGGAGAATAGCTAATGTGGTTCCTATTTTCAAAAAAGGGAAAAAAAGTGATCCGGGTAACTACAGGCCTGTTAGTTTAACATCTGTAGTGTGCAAGATGTTAGAGAAAATTTTGAAGGAGAAATTAGTTGAGGACCTGGAGGGTAGTGGCAATTGCGATAATTTACAACATGGTTTTACGAAGGGCAGATCGTGCCAAACGAATCTGATCTCCTTCTTTGAGAAAGTAACGGATTTATTAGATAAGGGAAATGCGGTGGACCTAATATACCTGGATTTCAGTAAAGCGTTTGATACTGTACCCCATGAAGAATTATTGGTTAAACTGAAAAACATGGGGATCGATCTGAAAATCCAGAGATGGATAAGGAATTGGTTAATGGGGAGAATGCAGCGGGTCGTATTGAAGGGTGAACTGTCGGGTTGGAGGGAGGTTACCAGTGGAGTTCCCCAAGGTTCGGTTCTGGGACCCATTTTATTTAATCTATTTATAACTGACCTCGGAACCGATTGCAGGAGTAGGCTGGTAAAGTTTGCGGATGATACGAAGGTGGGAGGCGTTGTAAATTCGGAAGAGGATAGGGATATCCTGCAGGGAGACTTGAATGAGCTTGTGAATTGGAGTGTCAGAAATAGGATGAAATTTAATAGTGAAAAGTGTAAGGTGATGCATTTGGGGATGACCAATAACAATTTTAGTTACAAGATGGGGACGCATTGGTTAGAAGTAACGGAAGAGGAGAAGGACCTAGGGGTCCTTGTAGACCGCAGGATGACTATGAGTCGACAGTGTGACGTGGCGGTGAAAAAAGCCAATGCTGTCTTGGGATGCATTAGGCGAGGTATATCTAGTAGGGATAAGGAGGTCCTGCTTCCGTTGTACAAGGCGCTGGTGAGACCTCATTTGGAGTACTGTGTGCAGTTCTGGTCTCCCATGTTTAAAAAAGATGAACTCAAACTGGAACGGGTGCAGAGAAGGGCCACTAGGATGATCAGAGGAATGGAAAACCTGTCGTATGAAAGGAGACTAGAGGAGCTTGGGTTGTTTAGTCTGACAAAGCGAAGGCTGAGGGGGGATATGATTGCTATCTTTAAATATATTAGAGGGATTAATACAAGGGAGGGAGAAGAATTATTCCAGCTTAGTACTAATGTGGATACGAGAACGAATGGATATAAACTGGCCGTGGGGAAGTTCAGGCTTGAAATTAGACGAAGGTTTCTGACCGTTAGAGGGGTGAAATATTGGAACGGCCTTCCGAGGGAAACGGTGGGGGCGAGGGACTTGTCTGGCTTTAAGATTAAGTTAGATAAGTTTATGGAGGGAATGGTTTAATGGTAAAACATAGTTGTCAAGGAAAACCAAGCAATGGTAGGTAAATAGCATAATGGCTAAAAGGGGTCAGGATGGAGACTCTTGCCTATATGCTCGGGGTCTTACTGATCGCCATATTTGGGGTCGGGAAGGAATTTTCCTCCAGGGCAGATTGGCTGAGCCTCTGGAGGTTTTTCGCCTTCCTCCGCAGCATGGGGCAGGGATCTCTAGCAGGAGGGTCTCTGCCGATTGAGGTCACTAATAACAGGATTGGGGACTTCAGCAGCAGAGTCCAGGGAAGGGGCGGGGACGGTTTTATGGCCTGCAGCGTGCAGGGGGTCAGACCAGATGATCATAATGGTCCCTTCTGACCTTAAAGTCTATGAGTCTATGAGTCTATGAGTATTTCCTCACCCAGGAACTGAGGGCCTGGCTATTGTGAGGTGATATTGGGGATTGGGGGGACTCAGCTCTGGAGCCCTGTTCCACGCGGACAGGGGCCATGCAACGCCCGGTCAGGGGGGTCAGTGTCTGGGGAGGGGTCATGTCCCAGGGATCCATTGGGCTGGGCCACCCGCTGGAGAGGGAAGATTTCCCATGGCGCTGGGAGGGATTTGGGACAGAAGCCCCTTTCCCTTCCCAGCAGTGACCGACTACATTGAAATGATCCATGACACTAGGAACGTGATCTGAGCAAGCCTGGCTGGTGCTCTGGACCAGGTCTGGGGCGCCTGTGGGTGCAGGTGGGAGAAGCTGGCGGGGGAGGAGTCTGAGGACAGAGTTAAGTTTTGCAGTGGAGCCTCCCTGGGATTAGTGTGTTGAGAGCGGCGTGTCCAGAGACCAGGGTTTCTTGCAATTGGTTCTGGCCACCAATAGAGACAGGAAAATGGCCTAGTTCAGTAGCTGTCAACCTTTCCAGACTGTCCTGCATCAGGAGTCTGATTTGTCTGGCGTACCCCAAGTTTCACCTCACCTAAAAACCGTGTGCTTAAAAATCAGAAATCAAAATACAGAAGTGTCACAGCACATTATCGAGAAATTGCTGCCTTTCTCATTTGTATCATATCATTAGAAAATAAATCGATGGGAATATAAATATTGTACTAAATTTCAGCCTATAGAGCAGTAGAAACAAGTCATTGTCCGTATGAAGTTTTAGTGAGTTCTGACTTGGCTAGTGCTTGTTATGGAGCTGGTTGTAGGCAAACGTCTGGATGAGCTGATGCATCCCCAGGAAGACCTCTGCTTAGGGATAGCTCAGTGGTTTGAGCGTTGGCCTGCTAAACCCAGGGTTGTGAGTTCAATCCTTGAGGGGGCCATTTGGGGATTTAGTTGGGGATTGATCCTGCTTTGAGCAGGGGGTTGGACTAGATGATCTCCTGAGGTCCCTTCCAACCCTAATAATCTATGATCTATGAATCTACCCCGGCTGAGAACCACTGGCCTGTCCCGCTCCTTATAAGAGACACCAACTCTTCTCCTCAGAGATGTAAATGACTAATACACTGGCTCTGAGAGGGGTCAGACTGCTCCTTATACTTTTGTATATGGGAGAAATAAACACTTCCCTTGAATAACCAGAATTCTTTACCTGGGGAATTGGGGCCCCATACAAAATCTATTCTAGTCAACTAAGAGCTGGTGGGAGATTCCGCTCTGAAGCCCGCACTCCCCATGCACCGTGGAGCGGTGGTTCTGTGGGGTCAGTGCCTGGGGTCTGGTCACAGGTTTGGGGGACACTGGCTGGAGGGTGAAGGTTCCCCGGGGCGCTGGGGCAAAGTGGCCCATTCCTTTTCGCAGCAGGGTCCCGCTCCACAGACATGCGCAGTGACCAGGGGGCCAGGTCCCCAGCAGGAGCGCCTCGTGCACGGAGCGGGGCCGGTGCTGCAGATTGTCGCTGGAGATGGTTGAAGGGCTCGGAGGAAAGTCTGAGGCCAGAGTTCACGGCTGGATGCCCAGCACCAGGGTAGTGAATGTGGTGAGGGCAGAAAGTCTCGGGGTGGGGGAGGGCCACAGAGTGACACTGACAGGGGAGAATTTCAGGTGTGGGTAGAAAAGCCTGGGGGATTCTTCACCCGTAACTCCTCATTACCTGGCTTCTCTGGGTTCGGGTTGATGGTGGGAATTTGCAGCTGAGAGGCAGGCCAGTGCAATGCCTGTGTATAATGGGGATAACAAGATAACAAGAGCCAAGACTCCTGGGCTTTGCATATTGCTGTCAGGAGTTGCTGTAGCACATTGAGATGTGGGATCCAATCCCCGGGGAGGGAGAGATGTCCAGAGGTCACTGCTCTTCCAATGAAGAGGGAGCCTGGATTAGCGGTAGAAAGGAGGGGAACAGGCCAGGGAGAGCGGGTCTCTATGGGGTGATGACAGTAACTGAACCCCACAGTGTGTCCGGTATCGAAGGCAGAGAGTGCACCCAGCCTTTTCGGTCTCTGTGGGGTGAGGGAGGCTGTGGGTAGCCGTGGTAGGTAGGTGCAGAGAGGAGGAACATGGGCAGTAACGCAGGGTCTCTATGAGGTGAGCGTGGCCGTGAGGGGCAGTGGGGGGAGGTTTAAAGGGGGGGGAGAGTTCTAGTGTGAGGGGGCGTGTCAGTATCATACTCTCCTAATGACACTTTTAAGGGAATGGAAATGAAAAACATGAATCCCAGCAGAGCGAGGATGAACTGGGGAAGAGGACGAGGCAGGTCAGTTACTGGAGGTAAGCATTCATAGTGCTTTTCTTTGGGGTATTTCTATTTGGATTCATATTTCCATTGACGTTGTTATTCACATTCCAGTTCACCCTCCCATTCATATTGCCAGTCCCACCTCTAGGAGTTCATAGTCATATAACTGTTCCTATTTCCCTTTGTACCCATTTACACTCCACTTCATATCTCCATTCAGATTCAGATTAATACCCCCGGGATACTTCCATTTCTATTCCCCTTCCCATTCATATTTCTGTTTGGATTCATACCCACTTTGGCCTTCCTCTTCCCACCACGGAGCATGGAACTCACAGACATGTTTCCTTTGGGTTGTTGTGGGGATATGGATCTGGGCATCAGACCCTCAAATAATGTTAAACACTAAAATGCTTCGGTGCCACTCAGAAGATGCATAGATGCTTGTGCTGCCCCCTCTACAAAAGGGTGGGTTTTTATCCAGAGAATTATCAATGGGCTGAGGGGGGAGATCACTCAGAGATTACCGACCCCGCCGCCTGTCAAACAACCCTCACTCCGGGCTCCACACGCCCCCTGCCCTGCACTAAGGGCTCAGCTTCTCCACAGACCTCACTGGGAGAAGGGGGAAGCCTTAACCTGGAGCGTGTCTGATCAGAGAGTCACTGGGGGCATCCACAGAGCGAGGGCGGATGCACCAGTTCTTTTATGCTGCTCCGCTGAAATCCACCCTGGGCATCTGCTCCCTGCGCTCCCCAGGGGAGATGGAGTCAGCCTCTCTCCTATTGCAGCTGTGTGCGGTGTCCATAAGGGGAGATACTTTGTGTCCGTTCGCACTGCTGTGGAACCAGAGCGCCACCCCTAGGAAATCCCTTCCCCTTTTGTCTGAGCTCAGACCGGTTTCCTCTCCTGTGTGTCTTGTCTCGCCCAGTAACAGCGGGCGGTGTCCTCGGGTTTCAGGCCGGTCATTTGTAATCATGCCGTGGTGACGGAATTGTCTCTGGCGCTGGTGAATCGCCCTGCGACAGCCTTAGCATATCACTGGTTCGATCTGCTTCCGGAGCTAATTCCAGCCACCCACTGCAGCCCCTTCCCGGGAGCCTGACGGACCCAGTGCATGGCGTATCTGCTGCAGGTGAACCTGGAGGCTTTGCAGGAGAGACGGAGAGAGTCTCCGGGCTTTTCACATCCCCTCCGGACTCCATCAGCTGCACTTGCGAGCGGGCACCTGGGAAGAAAGACACAATAATAATAACATAGAAAGGGCAATAGTATCACATTCGCCTGTGCAAATTACTCAGGTGACAAAAGTACCTCCCAAAACTGCAAAAATGAAAACTCTATGGAGCCAAAGTTTCTTTTCCCTGGTTTTGGAGGGGAACATTCTGGCAACTACACAGAGACAAGGGGCTGTGGATTGTCGCTCCGGGTGCAGCCTGGGCAGAGAAAGGGACAGATTTAAACAGGAGACTGCCACCCTCATTTGCATATCCTCTTCCTTATAGGAGACAGACTCCTTCCATCAACCATGTTAATTACCCTCCTTAGGGCTCTGAGATGAGTCAGACTCGCTCTGTGTTTCTGCAACTAACAACCTGCGGTGGGCTCCACCACTGACAGACGCTGTCCTGTGCAGGTTGTGTCTCCGGGTGCAGCCTGGGCAGAGAGGGGCAGATTTAAACAGGAAACTCCCCCAGTCCCAGTGAGGAAGGGAGACGTGAATATCCCTTTTACCGAGTCACTGTAGTATATGCTGGTGCTGTAAATGTAGGCGACCCACTCCAGCCCCTTCCCGGGAGCCTGGCGGACCCAGCTCATCCGGTGGCTGCTGAAGGTGTATCCGGAACCCTTGCAGGAGAGGCGAAGAGAGTCTCTGGGCTTTTTCACATCCCCTCCGGACTCCACCAGCTGCACCTGGGACCGGGCCCCTGGGAATAAAGACAGGTTACAAATTACTCCAATTTCAGTGGCAACAGTGTAATGTTCCCCTGTTCCTCCAGCACAGTTACGGGGCTAAAATACCTTCTGAAGCGGCTACAATGAAAAACAAACGGATCCAAAGGCCCATTTTCCCGGTGTTGGAGGGGAAAGTTCTCAGGGGAATTGGCTGATAAATGCACAGACACAAACGGCTCTGGATTATCTCTATGGGAGCAACCATCGCCTCCTGCCTCCGCTCTTCACACTCACTTAATGCTTTCCTGGCCTCTGCCACTGAATGCCGGAATGCATTCAGCTGGGCCCTATCAGTGCGGGAGGACTGCATGAGTTTGGAAAACGTGTCACTGCCAGTGTGTTTTTTTTCACCTTCTAATCTGCGGTAACCTCAGGGACGGAGATGATACACGGAGCATAGAAACATTTGCACCTGCAGGGGGATAAAAAGGGAGAGTAAAATTTAAGATGACACATTTCTGAGAACAAAAGGGAGACTCTTTCACAGTGAATCAAGCAATTCACAGCAGACAGCACATGTGCTTTAGGTACAAGGTCGCATTTTGCCTTTTATATTGAGCCGGCTTCGGGCAGCCCCCTTGCCTCCGGACCCTGCGCCCCCAGCCAGGCACTTCCCCTCCCGGGCTCCGGCGGCGCAGGGTCCAGAGGCATGGGGGCTGCCCGAAGCCGGTAGCGCTCGGGCAGCCTGGCTCTAAGTTAAACAGAGCCGAAGAGTCAGGGGAGGAGCAGAGCCGCCGCGGCCGGAGGCTCTGCTTCTCCCCTGACTCTTCGGCTCTGTTTAAGAGCCGAGCTGTCCCAGCGCTACCGGCTTCCAAGCCTTCCCCCCCCAGCTAACTCCAACTGCTGCTCTTCCTGCAAGCAGTGGACAAAGCAGGCAGCTGCCAAACAACACTATAAGGGAGCATTGAGCAACTTTAAACGAGCATGTTCTCTAATGCAGAGGTTCTCAAACTGTGGTCCACGGACCACCACTGGTCCGCGCTCCATTCAGGTGGTCCGTGGATAGTTCCCTCTAAGGTGCACTCCTGGGCTGCTGCACACGAAACAATGAAGGGCCACCCACCTAATTAGTGGATCCGCGCAGGCCTGGCTCCTCTAATTAGGTGCCTGGATCCTGGAGAAGATGCACACGTAAGGTGAGGTGGTGGCCTTGGGGGGAATAGGAGTAGTAGGAGGCGGCAGTGGTGTGAGAAGAGGGGGTGGGAGGAATTTGGGACGTGCAGGGCTACAGCAGCCAGAGAAAGAGGCTCAGGGCTGCGGCTGCAGGGGAGAGACCCCCTTCCTTCCCAGCCAGACCTCAAGGAGCGATCTCCAGCGCCCATTGGCCAGTCTCCCCTCGTTAGCTGTGCGACAGGCTGGAGGATGAGCAGAGCATTAGCGAACGCCTCCTAATCACTGCCCGGGTTCCAGCTGTCCGGGGTCTGAGACTGGCGCCCATCACCGTGGTAACTTGGCACTGTGCATTCGCGAGTATAAAGTTGGGGTTGTTTTAAGCTCAAATCAAGGCCATGACAGAGGGTTTGTTCGGGTAAGGAGAGCTCAGATTCTTTCCCCCCGCTCACATTTAAAAGTTTCTTTACCACCGCCCCCACCCCCCCAGAAAACCTGGAAATGAGTGGACAGGACACAAGGGAATTGTGAGCATTTCTCCCACACAGGGACCGGTATGTGAGTATCTCCGAGTGGGGATAAACCTCCCGGGATGCTGGAGCGCTGTGTGGGGGATGGGAGAGTCAGACACACACACACCCCGCCGCCTGTCTGTAAAATAAACATCGCAGCACTGGATACTGCAAACTGCACCGACAATACAGAGAATGGATGTCCCGACGCTGAGACTCTCCTCGGAGTATCTAACGGAGGAGGAAAGGCCGGTTTTAGGAGCATGGCCTCACAAAGATCTTTGGGGAAAGGGGAGGGAACCGGGCCCGAGTAGAAGATGCAGTTTCTGGGCTGGGGTTGCAGTGACAGGAATGAGGAACACGTGGGAAATGGAACGCTTTGTGTGGGGGCTTTTTAAACAGACACACAATGCAGTCAACCTATGGAACTCCTTGCCAGAGGTCGCTGTGAAGGCAAAATGTATAACTAGGTTAAAATAAATTAGAGGAGGATAGGTTTATCAATGGCTATTAGCCTAAAAGATCAGGGACCATCTCCATTCTCTGGTTGCACCTAAACTTCCAACTGCCAGAGCAAGGGAGTGAATGAGAGCGGATGGATCACTGGATGACTCCCTGTTCTGTTCATTCCCTCTGGAGCACCTGGCATTGGCCACTGTTGGACGACAGGATACTGGTCTGGATGGACCTTTGGTCTGACCCAATATGGCCATTCTTATGTTCTTATGTACTAGTTTGTGTGGGTGGGTGCGCTGCTCCTTGCAGAGTGGGATGAGGCCTGGGGGATGTTTGGGGCTCCAGGGAAAGGAACAGCCACAGAGAGGCAGGCAGGGAAATGCCCAGTCAAAACGAGCAGTTAGGTTTCTGGGGGGAGACTGAGGCACAAAAATATGTGGATTTGCCCCTGGGCTTCCCTGCGCGGCGCTGAGTGGGAGGGGACTGGGCAGGGAGAGACACTGCAGGGTCTGCGCTTTGTCAGCACAGGGGCTGTGATGGCTGGGACACGGGGGAGAGTCTGGACCAAGCACTGGAGAGAAATGCAGCAGCTCCGTGTTAGGCGCTTTCCAAATAGAAAAGCCGTGTGTGTGGGGGAGAGAGGGAGACTGCTGCCCCCTAATGGAGGGAAGGAGGATTGGGGGGATGTGTGTGTTGGGGGATTGTGCTGGAAATAGACCTTCTTAGTCTACACAAACATGCAGAGACACTCACAGGCAAACAGATGGACACCTCCACCGGTCCCTGTCCGCGTTTAACTCTGTACATCGGTGAATCGGTCCCTGCCTCTTCCTAGAGCCACTGAAATACAAACCACTCACTGTGTTCTGGCAGTAGCTGGACACGATTCCTGGGGCAGCTACAGGACAACTGGGCGTGGAGAGACTGGGGGCTTCTGGGGGCAGTTTTAACAATATCTCTGGGGATGTTTGTCCTGTTTTAGCCACTGTGTGTTTCTGGGTGGGGGCTCATATTACCCTTGTCACCCTGGCCTCACTTTGCAGTTTATCAGCCACTTCCCCTTTGTACCAGTCCCTACTTTGCTCTGTGTCACTGTTCATGTCTGCCTGGCTCAGGAAGAGGCGGTGGACTCAGGAGAACCCCCTAGGCCAGGCAGTTCCATGCAAATTTCATCCAGTGAGTACAAACTACCGGGGAGACCTCTAGCTAGGCCGGGCTGTCTGGTGGGTAGGAGATTCACAGCCCCCTTCATCTCTCGGGGTGTGACCCACAGGCCGGGTCAATGGGTTTCTCTCCATTGGAGCCGTGGCTACTGCAGACTGTGCTGGGCAAACGGAATCAGTACAAGACATGTTCAGACTCTGCCAATAGGAACAAAGCTCCTGGGAACATCTGAGGGGGGAGGAGTCGCAGCTGCAGGGGGAGGGAGAGGCTGGTTTCAGAGACCAGAGACTGAGAAACAGCTCTAGTTAAAAGGGAGGAACTGGGCAAGGAGAGAAGATGCATCTTCTGGGGTGTCTCAGCCTGAGAGCTGGGGCTGCAGCAGCCCTGAAGGGAGATGCACAATAGAGGGGGATGGAATGATTTTGTTTGTAGGCCCCACCACCTCGAGAGAGACGTGGCCAGTGTCTTGTTCCCTGCAGGCTACAATGGAAATGGTAAATTACAGCACCAGAGAGGCCCGAACCTCCCTGTTGAATCTGCTTTCCCTAAGGCTGCGTCTACACTATAGAGTTAAGTTGAAGCAAGTTACAGCGGATGATGCATTGCTTGTGTACGTTCACACGCCGCTCCCTGTGTCGGCAGAGCAGGTCCACAGCTGGTTCTCTAGCACTGACAGAGAGAGCAGTGCATCATGGGTAGCTATCCCACTGTGCAACTCACCCCCTGCTGCTGCTAGGAACTGTGGGAACAGGGAATGGATCACAGACTGCAGTGCATCCTGGGTGTGGGCTCACTGTCACATGATGCAGATTTTTCTCTCCCATCATTCCGTGGGCTTCTGACTATGGTTTGTGCCATTTTCAACAGCCCCGGTAAATTGGGCACCCCCAATTTCTGGGTGAAATCATGGATCCAGCCCCGCTCTCCAGGCTGGGGATCAGGGCCGGCTCTAGGCACCAGCAAACCAAGCACGTGCCACCCAGGGATGGCGGCAGGGTGGACAGAAGCAGCAGCGGGGCCATAGAGGTGGGGCGCTGCCATGCGGGGCCCGCATCCCGCTCTCTGGGGCTCTGCTTCCTCTGGGGCTACCCTGGTCCGGCTCCTCAGAGCTCTGCCGGGCAGTCTCCCAGCTCTGCCCTCCTGGGTCCCAGCCGGTCCTGGAGGCTGGGACCCCCTGCTGCTTACCCCGACCCTGCCAGCACCGGACCGGCTGGAGGTGAGGGGGAATCGGCGGAGTCAGCACTGGTGGGGGGAAGCCCAGGGCTGGGGCAGCAGGGGGTGTGGGTGGAGAAGGGCACTGGTGGGGGGGGTGAGAACCCAGGGCTGAGATGGGGGGCAGCCAACATTTTTTTTGCTTGGGGCAGCAAAAAATCTAGAACTGTCCCTGCTGGGGATAAGGGTTAGGAACAGAAGGCGGCTGATCACGCAGTATATTATGAGCTGCGACTCTGAACAGGAATTATTGTATTAGCCTCCCCCTGCCCTGCTTTACTCTCTGTCACCAGCACAGCAATACGTGGGAGCAGAACCGCGGGAGAACTGGTGTGGGACCACACGGGGGGGAAATGCAGCACCTCAGTTTAGGTGCTTGCCTATCGAAGAAACGCTTGGTGGTGGCGGGGAGGAAGAACTGCTGCCCCCTACTGGACAGAATGAGACTCTCACACACACAGGCAGACAGACCCAGGGGTCCCGAGTGATTTTTGTGTAACTGTTTTGCCATGAATCTGTCTCTGCCTGTTGCTATAATAAACGTAATGTAACAACTGACACATTTCTCAGTAAGTTTGAAAAGCTTCCCGTGGCCGCGGAAAGGTAAATGGTGTCCAGAGAAACTGGGTGGCAGCTGGAGGCATTTTAACGGATATCTATTAGTATGTGGGTTGTTCATAGTCAATCTACTGTGTGTGTCTTTATCTCTGAGGGCTCAGCTATCCCTGCTTCTCTGGCCTCACTCGGCTGCTTAGAACCAGCTTCCCCTTTTTGTGACAGTCCCGCTTAGCTCTGTGTCACGGTGTCTGCCTGGCGCAGTAATAGGTGCTGGTGTCTGCAGCTGTCAGCGAGCGGAGCTGCAGGGAGAACTGGTTCTTGGCAGTGTCTCCAGAGATGGTGATTCGGCCCTGAAGAGACGGAGCGTAGCTTGTGCTCCCGCTACTATATGGGTACACATACCCCATCCACTCCAGCCCTTTCCCGGGGGGCTGCCGGACCCAGTTCCAAGCGTAGCTGCTATCAGTGATGGATACACCCGAGACAGCGCAGGTCAGGGTGAGGGTCTCTCCAGGCTTCACCGTTCCCAGGCCTGACTGGACCAGCTGCACCTGAGACAGGACACCTGGAGAAAGGAAACAAAGTGCGGAAAGTATTACCACTGAACAAATCTATGGTTCTGCCCCTAATTCCCCCACTGCCCCATAGACACTTACAGGTGGGGGCGGAGAACAGGGAAAGGAAAAGCAACAGAGATTTCATTCTTGTTTTCATGCAATGAGGGAAACTCCCCAGTGGGCAGGACCGGGCAGTTCTATGTCTGGGGAGAGACTGAAGCTCATAGAATCAGGGGTTTGTATTTAAACAGCAACCCCCTAGGGAGGGATTTGCATGAGGGTTTCACCCAGCGGATATAAGTCGACAGGGAGAAGTCTAGGTAAGGAGTATTGTCTGGTGGAGTCAACAGAAACACATCTTTAGCACGCTGGGATGTGATGGAGATTCACTAAACTTTTCATCTTTCCATGTCTGCTGTGCCGTTACATTATTTTATTTCTCTTTCACATAATTCCCGTGGCACTTTGGATCATGCTGCCCCACATTTTCACTGAATTTGTGTATCACAACAGAATTTTGGGACAGTTTATTGTGGGATATTAGTCAGACGTTGCTCTGGTAGGGCATGCGGCAGAGAGAAATTACCTAAAGTCGGTTTTGTTTAATAAAACATTTTATGTATTGTGTTCATATTCTACTCACTTTGGGGGAGTCTATAAGGGAGAGAGTGTGTGTGTGTGTGTGTGTGTGTGTGTGTGCGTGCTCGCATGCAGGGGTATCACTGTGTATGAGTTGTTGTTCATGTGAGTGTGTGCGTCACAGCCAGGATCTAACGCTCCATCTAAAACTGGTCTCGTTGAACTGCATAGAATCGTCTGCTCCCTTTTTTGGTAGTTAGAACATTAAATAACATTAAAACACTGGTCCTAAGGAGGAATCCGACACAGCACAGATCAGTGTGAGGTTCTCCCCATGAGAACGTAAGAGCGGTCACATTGGGTCAGACCAAAGGTGCATCTAGCCCAGTGTCCTGTCTGCGGACAGGGGCCAATGCCAGGTGCTTCAAAGGGAATGAACAGATCAGACAACCACTGAGTGATCCATCCCCCCTTATCCAGTCCCAGTTTCTGGTAGTCAGAGGTCTAAGGACACCCAGAGCATGGGGTCGCATCCCTGCCCACCTTGGCTGGTAGCCATTGATAGACCTGTGCTCCATGAACTTCTCTCTCTCTCTCTCTCTGTGTCTGTCTCTCTCTCGCTCTGTGTGTAGGGGTGTGTCGGACTACTGCCTCCTAATGGAGAAAATCAGAGTTGTTCTCCCTCCCTCCCTCCCTCTCTGTGAGTGTGCGCACGCACCCGTCACTCTCTTCCAAAGGCAAAGACCGCAACCTTCCCAGTGCGCATCTGACACACACTGGGACACAGACACACGGTGCCATTATTTTATAGCTCTTAATTCCGTGAATCTTTCCCTGCCTGCTCCAATAGCCATTCGGAAGGAAGGAAACACCTGAGTTTTATCAGTGAGTTTCCCATAGGGTGACCAGATGTCCTGATTTTATAGGGACAGTCCTGATATTTGGGGCTTTTTCACACTTGCTGTCTGGTCACCCTAGTTTCCCATGATTTCTGTGGCAGCTCAAAGGCCAGGCGTGTCCAAAGAAACTGGCTAAATTCTACAGAGTTAAAAAAAAATCCCAACTATTTGGATGTATGTTTTTCATAGTGAGTTCACCGTGTGTGTCTCTTTCTCTGCAGGGCTCCACTATCCCTCTGACTGTGGCCTCCCTGGGCTATTTAGAAACCGCTTCCCCTTTTCGTGCCAGTCCCGCTCTGCTCCGTGTCACGGTGTCTCTCCTGGCGCAGTAATAGGTGGCGGAGTCTGCAGCTGTCAGCGAGCAGAGCTGCAGGGAGACCTGGTTCTTGGCGGTGTCTGCAGAGACGGTGATTCGGCCTTGAGAGACGGAGCATAGCCTGTATCCCCGCTACTATACGGGTACACATACCCCATCCACTCCAGCCCTTTCCCGGGGCGCTGCCGGATCCAGTTCCAGGTGTAATACCGAGTAGTGACGTAGAACCCGGAGACAGTGCAGGTCAGGGTGAGGGTCTCTCTGGGCTTTGCCGTCCCCGGGCCAGACTGGACCAGCTGCACCTGGGAGAGGACACCTGGGAAAAGGGAAAGAAAGCAAGAAAAGCATTAGCCCAGAGAGACTCCACAGATCTGTTACCAGACCCCGCCCCCCACTGCCCCATAGACACTTACAGGATGGGACAGAGAACAGAGAAAGGAAAAGCAACAGAGATTTCATTCTCATTTTCATGCAATGGGGGAAACTCCCCAGCAGGCAGGATCAGGCAGTTCTGTATCTGGGGAGAGACTGAGGCTCCTAGAACCAGGGGTTTGTATTTAACCAGCAACCCTGTGAGGAGGGATTTGCATGCGGGTTGCACCCAGCGGGTATAAGGTGACAGGGAGCCGTGTAGGTAGGGAGTATTGGCTGGTGGAGTGGACAGATCTCCATGAGGTCTGGGATGGGATGGGGAGGTCCCCTTGATGCCCTTTCCCTTGAGTGCAATGTGTCTTAGGAAAGAGGTTAACTGGCTGTGTGAATCGTAACCTCCAACAGTGGCTGCTGAGAAATGCATTGGGCATCTCCGAGAAACATAACCAGTGCACAGAAGCAGTCAATAGAAATGAGCTGTCACAGGGATGAGAAAAGGGGAAGGTGATTCCTCTGTGTAATACTGATTAATTAATAAAGGGACATTGCAGATATATCCAATGGGGAAAGTGGTGCAGGTGTGGAGAGATGAAGGGTTAAAATCCATGTGCAGCTTAGAGAATAACTTGGTATATGAATTGTGCCAGCTCTTTTCCAGGCCCAAAGTCCAGAGTTTGGTCAAGAGACCAGAGGCCTAGTGAATGGTGATTAGCTCAGAAAAAAGCAGAATAACCAAAAGATAACCTTGCATTTGCTAAGATAAGCCTGGTCAGCAAAATTGCCAGATGTTGGAGCAATAACTGAATAATTGTGTCTTATTCAGAGTTGCAAATTGAACACAGAAGCCCTGTGTCTGTTGTGTTAGTTTCTTTTGTAGGGAAATGTTCTTCCCACATCTCCAATCTTGAGTTTATGAGAGGTTGGAACATGTTAGTATAAGATATGGCCTCCTCCCACCTCCCTGTCCCAGGGACCAGTGCCTGCCTTAAGACACAAAGGAGACAATCTTTATTGCTATATACTTTCACTGTTTCTTTGCTTTATCCCCTAGGAATGTATCTGTTGGACAATCAGAGGAGTTGCTTCATTCTATAGATCCCAAATCAGAATTCAACATATATATATTTCATACTAATACATTTATCAAAGTATTAATTAAATGTTAACTTGTTAACTTGAGACCATGGGCGGAGACATTATGTAACCTTTTAACCATTGGCTACTGTGCTATCTTGTCTTGCTGCAAAACCTATCAGGGGTTGTAGAACTGCCTACTCGTCACTTTCCCCCATCCATGGAAAATCCATATATTCCATTGTAATCAACTGATTGACAGTGTCTCTGAGCCTAATAAGCCAGGTGACACTCCGTCAGCACTGTACATAATAAACCCCTATGCTTGACCTCTACACGGTGTGAAATTATGTTAGTTCACTGGGCATTCGGTAGCGGATACACACAAACAGGGGCAGTGAGGGAGGAGGAAATGGAAGCACAAAGGGACGAGGCAGGTTTGGGTTTTATGCGATGAAGAACTTTGCACTCAGGGAATCCTAAGAGTAACCTGGAAGGGAAAGTAGCAACTTGTAGTTAATGTCACTTTTGAGTTAATAGCTTCATATTATATTTAGCCCAGAAGGGATCATTTGAACCCGCTAACTCTGGTCTACAATTTTTGAGAAGTCGTCTGCTTCAGAGATAAAATGTGCTATTTATTATGTATTTTGATGTGCTAAATTCAAATGTGACAATTAAAACAACTGATTGGCTACTGTTTCTAAGATATTTAAGTTTTTACGTTTTTTGTCTACGTATATTGTGTAGATAGTAGAGTTTTAATCATAAATTGTAAACCTAGGTCTTTTCATGTGTTTATGGTTGCTTTCCATGATAATATTTCACCTGTCCTGTTTATGTAACACTTTAAAAATCAGCAAAAGGGTTATATAAATAAAATTTATTATGAAACAAAAGGGAAAAACTATTATGTACATAGTTTAGTCCTATTCAGTGTCTACTCAGCGCTTCTTGGCTTGTCTCTTGTATTCATTAAATAGAGCATCTCTTGTCACTGTCCATCAATAGTCTGCAAGCATTGATGGGCTCCATTTGCCCTGATAGAGTTTCTCCATTGTTGCAATGTCCTGGTGAAATCGCTCGCCGTGCTCGTCGCTCACTGCTCCGCAGTTCGGTGGAAAAAAATCTAGATGAGAGTGCCTAAAATGTATCTTTAGTGACATGTTGCAAACAAGGCTTTTGTATGCCTTGAGGAGATTTTCCACCAAAAACCTGTAGTGGTCTGCCTTGTTGTTTCCGAGAAAATTTATTGCCACTAACTGGACGGCTTTCCATGCCGTCTTTTCCTTGTCACGCAGTGCATGGTCAAATGCATCATCTCGAAGAAGTTCACGAATCTGAGGACCAACAAAGACACCTTCCTTAATCTTAGCTTCACTTAACCTTGGAAATTTTCCATGGAGGTACTTGAAAGCTGCTTGTGTTTTGTCAATGGCCTTGACAAAGTTCTTCATCAGACCCAGCTTGATGTGTAAGGGTGGTAACAAAATCTTCCTTGATTCAACAAGTGGTGGATGCTGAACACTTTTCCTCCCAGGCTCCAATGACTGTCGGAGTGGCCAATCTTTCTTGATGTAGTGGGAATCTCTTGCACGACTATCCCATTCACAGAGAAAACAGCAGTACTTTGTGTATCCAGTCTGCAGACCAAGCAAGAGAGCAACAACCTTCAAATCACCACAAAGCTGCCACTGATGTTGGTCATAGTTTATGCACCTCAAAAGTTGTTTCATGTTCTCATAGGTTTCCTTCATATGGACTGCATGACCAACTGGAATTGATGGCAAAACATTGCCATTATGCAGTAAAACAGCTTTAAGACTCGTCTTCGATGAATTAATGAACAGTCTCCACTCATCTGGATCATGAATGATGTTGAGGGCTGCCATCACACCATCGATGTTGTTGCAGGCTACAAGATCACCTTCCATGAAGAAGAATGGGACAAGATCCTTTTGACGGTCACGGAACATGGAAACCCTAACATCACCTGCCAGGAGATTCCACTGCTGTAGTCTGGAGCCCAACAGCTCTGACTTACTCTTGGATAGTTCCAAATCCCTGACAAGGTCATTCAGTTCCCCTTGTGTTATGAGGTGTGGTTCAGAAGAGAAGGATGGGAGAAAATGTGGGTCCTGTGACATTGATGGTTCAGGACCTGAAGTTTCATCCTCTTCCTCTTCCTCGTCTGACTCAAGTGAGAATGATTCTGGTGCATCAGGAACCGGCAGTCCTTCTCCGTGGGGTACTGGGCGTATAGCTGATGGAATATTTGGATAATGCACAGTCCACTTTTTCTTCTTTGACACACCTTTCCCAACTGGAGGCACCATGCAGAAGTAACAATTGCTGGTATGATCTGTTGGCTCCCTCCAAATCATTGGCACTGCAAAAGGCATAGATTTCCTTTTCCTGTTCAACCACTGGTGTAGATTTGTTGCACAAGTGTTGCAGCATATGTGTGGGGCCCACCTCTTGTCCTGATCTCCAATTTTGAGCCAAAATAAAGGTGATAGGCTTTCTTAACCATAGTGGTTATACTGCGCTTTTGTGATACAAAAGTCACTTCACCACAAACATAGCAGAAGTTATCTGCACTGTTCACACAAGTATGAGGCATCTCTGCTCACTTTGGCTAAACAGCAATGTGTCCCTTTGCAAAATCAAACAGTGACAAATAAGAGAGCACGACACTGTATGATTTCTAGAGCTGATATAGGGCAATTTGTTCATCAGAGTGATGTAAGATTCATTATGATTGCATCATCCATGACTTCTAGGAATAACATGATGCAATTCATATCATGTATGATACAATACCAGCTTCAGATTGCATCATTCATTGTTTTGCCTAAAAAGCAAGTACTGTCCAAACCCAGTCATAGATTTATTCATAGATCCAGTCAAAGATGTATTTTAGTCATTTCTGGTTTAAATTGAGATCCCTTCCCTTTATAACTCACTTATCCTCTGCCATTCCCAAGTCAAGGGTCGTATATACTGACCCAATAGCATATCTTGAAAACTAGAGCCAATCAACAATTTTAAGCATCATTTTCGTTCTCAGTGACCCAGAATTAGTAAAGTTTGACGACATTTATTTCAGAAGCATTTTGACTGTAGAGCACTGGAATTGGCCCTATGTTCTCATGTTGTATAGTTTATAGTTTATTGATGAGGCCAATAGAGATGAGACCAATATTTATACCAAGTATTTAATGCCTTTCTAAGTTAACATTTCACAACTATGGAACATCACTGCACAGTGTCTTTAGGACGAGCTCGGTGACTTTCTATAGCTGTGGGAATTTGTGTTTTGGTTTATCCTGCCTTTTCCTCTCCTTTGGGAAATGGGGACTGTGCACAGGAGTTTTTAAGGCCTTTTGCACATACAATATATTCTACACCGTATAAATATTTCAATAAAACATTTGAGGCTGAGGGTCTCCCTAACTGTTTTCCGTCAGGCAGGGACCAAGCCCTGGATCTTGGTCTTTTGTGACACTGACCTAGGCTAAATCAGCCCATGATGAACTGAACCAAGTGTTTCCGCTTCTGAGTTTCCAGTGCCTGGACTGTCGGCATTAAACCAGCTGGAACTCCCCTCCAGACCACAAAGGGAGGTTTTTGTCTGAGCTCAGCCCGGCTTCCCCTCACTTTGTCTCTGGGGCAGTAATACAGGGCCGTGTCCTCTGGTTTCAGGCTGTTTATTTGCCAGTAGAAATTGGAGCTGTCCTTGGAGAGACAGTCTCTGACTCGCCCCTGGACGCTGGGAGAATAGTGGTTGCTCACTGAAGATTTCCAATAGCTGACCAGCCATTGCAGCCCCTTCCTGGGCACCCATCGACCTGTCATCAGGACTAAACCTGCTTACGGCGCATTTCAGCTGAATGGGGTCTCCGGGCTTCTCCACTTCCGGACCGGCCTGGGTCAGAACGGCTTGGGAACGGACCCTTTAAGAAATGGGCAAACAGAAAGAATGAACAAGGAGGAATGAGGGACTCAGACACATTAACTCCTTATGCTGTAAAACAATAGGTGTGAAACGAAATAAAAGACATGCTACACATCACATTAATAAAAATGCGAAAATAATAGCATTCCTCTGGTGTCCCCAGTGCTCTGAAGGGGATAAAATCCCTTCCAACGCTGCAAGAATGAAAACTAAATGCAGCCAAAGTCTCCTCTTCCCTGGTATCAGAGGGGAAAGTTCTCAGGGAATTAGCTGGTTATTGCGCTGACACAGGGGGCTGCCGATTGCCTCTTCGGACCTGAGGATGCTGCAGTCCTGATGGGGAGTAAATCACGTTTGAGCTCTGCTCGAGCGAGAAGCCAAAGTCTCAGGTCTCTGCCTGTGTCAGGGGTTCTCCTGATATTGACTCTTTCACTCTCCCTCAAGGCTGTGGATTTCAGGGCTAGGGTTGCAGGCTCTGGGGGATGGCGGGGTTTTAGGCAGGGAGCGGAGTCACCACATTTGCATACGCTGGCTTTTTGTAAAGGGGATGATAAATTCATCCCCTGCTTGACTTGAAATCCCCAACTCAGAGCTCAAATAGGAGAGTGATTTATCCAGAGATCCGGCTCTGGCTGAGTGACTGTGTCCCTAACACACAGCCTGATCAATTGATAGGAGAGCTGGTAAATTGTTAAGATAACATCCTCAGCAGAGAACTCTGCGGCCTCTATCACTGAAATATACATTTTCCGACTGTGCACATAAGCCAAGATTTTTTTAAAATGACTAACTGTTTTAAGTGCCTCCATTTTTATTTGTTGAGTTTGAGACACCTTAGAAGGAGGTTGGCTTTCAGAGTTTTGGGGAGTCGTACTTTCTCATGAGAAACCCTCTGCCAGAATTCCATGTTGGGCACCCAATATTTAATACACATAAAACACGTATGAAAATCGTATCTACCTTCAGAGGAGGTTGGTCTCTATACAGATGACAGAACAAGAGCTGAGAAAGCTAAGCTCTGCAGGGGCATAGGGCTGTCCTTAGGCTTACGCAGCATACACAGCTGTGCACAACACCCGAAAATTTGCGGCACCACCGGGACAGCAGGTAAGAGCGGGTCAGCGTGCCCTGCAGTCTCCTTAGGCAGGTGCCTTATTCACAGAGCCGAATGCGCCGGCACATTCTGCATGAGGGCGAGGGTACGGGGTCTCTGTGGGGAACTGTGATTCTCCGCCGCTGTGAGGTGGGCTGGGTGGCTCGGTATCCTTTGCTGCCTCATCCCTCCCGCCCCCCGGGGCTGTGAGCCCCAGCTGCCGCTGCGTCTGCTGCGTAAGAAGCTAGGTGTGAGTCAGTGATGCGGGGTAGGGTCTGTCGGTCCGCGGGCGGGGGTGGTGGCTATGCCCCAAGTCGGGAATAGGGGTTGTCAAGGCTGCTTTCCCACTCTGAACTTTAGCGTACAAATGTGGGGGCCTGCATGAAAACTTCTAAGCTTAACTACCAGCTTAGCTCTGGTCCGCTGCCACCACTCCCAAATGCTAATTCCCTTCCCTGGGAAGCCTTGAGAGACTCTTCACCAATTCCCTGGTGAATACAGATCCAAACCCCTTGGATCTTAAAACAAGGAGAAATTAACCATCCCCCTCCTTTCTCCCACCAACTTCTGGTGGATCAAGATCCAACCCCCTTGGATCTAAAAACGAGGAAAAATCAATCAGGTTCTTAAAAAGAAGGCTTTTAATTAAAGAAAAAGGTAAAAATCATCTCTGTAAAATCAGGATGGAAGCTAACTTTACAGGGTAATCAAACTTAAAGAGCCCAGAGGAATCCCCTCTAGCCTTAGGTTCAAAGTTACAGCAAACAGAGATAAACAGTCTAGCAAAAAGGTACATTTACAAGTTGAGAAAACAAAGATAAAAACTAACACGCCTTGCCTGGCTGTTTACTTACAAGTTTGAAATATGAGAGACTTGTTCAGAAAGATTTGGAGAACCTGGATTGATGTCTGGTCCCTCTCAGTCCCAAGAGCGAACAACCCCCAAAACAAAGAACACAAACAAAAGCCTTCCCCCCACCAAGATTTGAAAGTACCTTGTCCCCTTATTGGTCCTTTGGGTCAGGTGTCAGCCAGGTTACCTGAGCTTCTTAACCCTTTCCAGGTAAAAGGATTTTGGAGCCTCTGGCCAGGAGGGATTTTATAGTACTGTACACAGGAGGGCTGTTACCCTTCCCTTTATAGTTATGACAGGGGTACAAGTTTAATAATACTGCATAGGGCCCCACAAATCCTAAGGACGGCCCTGATGGCAATGAATTGACGTATATGATAATGGGGGTAAATCATAAATACACTAACCTATAGAAGAAGGACACCTTAACATTGGTAAGGGGAGGAAATACAAAGAAGGAAGAGGGGAGAAACCCTCTATTGAATATGCATTAGAAGATGGTTGGTAACATCAGTGTAACATAGTATAAAAGTGGCATCCCAGGGCAGTAGAAGAGAGAGAGAGATGTAGCCCTTGGGAGGGGCCAGAATGATGGCCACTGGCAAAGATGAGGAAGGTGATGGTGATGAGGAAGAAAATGGTTAATATTTCAGGTTGTTCTGCAACGGATGGGGTGAGTGTGGATGTTCAGTTGTACTTTCTGTATTATCTCTATCTACCTTACTGAGTTCGAGTGTGTGACTTCGCTAAATGTATTAATAAATTATTTATTTGTAAATCTAAAAGAGTTCCTATAGTGTGAGTCTTGCACCTGGTAACAGTGAACCCGCTCACCGTGTGCATTTCAGCCGGGTGGAATCTCTGGGCTTCTACATTTCTGGACTGGACTGGATCAGAACAATCTGTGTCTGGGCCCGATGTAGGAAGGCAAGAGGAAGGAAGAATGAGGGAACCAGGAGTATGAAACACATTCTCCTTTAATTAACAGGAGAATAAATTAAAGAAGAGCATTTTACAAAATGTATTAATATCATTGCAGAAAAAAACAGTGATAGTTTACTCCTTCTGCAGTGGATGTGTGGAGAGAAAATAACTCCCAAATCTGCCACGAGGAAAAGTAAATGGGGCCAAAGTCTCATTTTCCCTGGTGTTTGAGATGAAAGTTCTCAGGGGATTGGCTGGTAACTGCACAGACCCAGGGGCTGTGGATTGTCTCTCTGGGTGCCTCCTGGACAGAGAGAGAGAGAGAGAGAGAGAGAGAGAGAGAGATTAAAGTAGGAAACTGTCACCCCCATTTGCATATCCCCCTCCTTATAAGAGACACAAAATTCTTGCCTGCTCTCTAGAGTTCAGTGACATTTGAGTAAAGGGTATCTTTGCCAGGGAGCCTCATGCTTAAAAACCCATTCCCAAATTATAAACAGGGGCCTCTTTGGCCTTTTAAAATTCCAGTCTTGGCTCTTGATTTGCTATCGACAATCAATGACTGATAACTGCTTGTCGATAACTGTACAGGGATCTCATTTAGTCTGTGTTGCTGATTGCTGACTGATTGCTGTTGGGTACTCAATAAATCAGTATGTGTATCGATAGAATACCCTCTTAAACCAGACTTGCAATTTGAATTGGGTGGGTGCCTGGCCCTCATCTCACTGTATCGCTAGATCCCTTCTGTTACCAATGTTTTAATCTGTTTGAATGAATGGGCCAGAAAACCAGCTATCGTCAGTCGGGGTAGCAGCCTTGGGATCCCTGGAGCTTCCAGAATTCACAGCAGTGAGGCTCTGACCCCAGAACGATTGTCCTTCCTTTGGTCTTGTCCAAAGCTCCGGAAAGTCAGAGAAAGTTTTCAAACTCGATTGCAACGGGAATTGGACCAGCCCCGAAATGCATTTGTCTTCCTGAAGGTGGCAGACACCGTACTGTGAAACCGGGCAAGTGTTGGTCACACGGAGAGTGATGGGTGTGAATGGGGATAGATAGATAGTGTGGGGGAGGATAGATAGATTGATGGATATTTGGGAATGGAATTTAAATAAACAGATAATGCACCGTGGTATTAGGTTCTCAGACTGGCTGGAGACCAGTTCATTGATGAGGCTAATAGACGTGAAACAATGTACAGGGGCAGGGAGTTGAATACATGTATAACATTAAACATACCCTGCACAGCTCTATGGAATTGACCACGAGGGATTTGGACAGCACTCTTAGGTCCTTTTATAGCTCCAAGGGTTTTTGTTTTCACATCTCCTGTTTTCTATCCTCACACTGGTACTGAGAGGTGAACATGGGAAATTTAAGATGTTTTTGTCAGATAAAACTTTCTTTTCACCCATATCAGTGTCTGTAATTGAATATCTGGGACCGAGTGAATCCCCACCATGCTCAGTGCAGGACACCCCGTTCCCTGTATCTCCGCCTCCTGTGGATCTAGATCTGACTGAACAGCCGGGTTCATTTTCCCCATTTCAAACGGAGGAAATTACTGTCTCCTGTGAGCTCCCAGCGCGTGGCCTGTCAGCATCAAACCAGCTGGGACTTCCTCTGGTAACCGCCACAGGAGGTTTTTGTCTGAGCTCAGCCTGGCTTTGCCTCACCGTATCTCTTGCACATTGATACCGGGCGGTGTCCTCGGGCTTCAAGCCGCTCATTTGCAGATACAGCAGGTTGTTGGAATTGTCTCTGGAGATGGTGAATCGGCCTTTCACTGCGTCAGAGTAGTAGATAGTACCCCCACTGCCGCTAATAACTGACACCCACTCCGGCCCCTTCCCGGGGGCCTGGCGGACCCAATCCATATCGTAGCTGTTGAAGGTGAACCCGGAGGCTTTGCAGGAGAAGCGGAGAGAGTCTCCGGGCTTTTTCACATCCCCTCCGGACTCCACCAGCTGCACCTGGGACCGGACACCTGGGAATAAAGTATCATTAAGAATCATTAATATTGTTTGGAAAGAAAACAATATTTCCCTCTACCTATAAAGAAATTAGTTGGAGAAAATACTTTCGAAAGACACTACAATGAAAATTAAGTGGATCCAAAGTCTCATTTTCCCTGGGTATTGGAGGCTGAAAGTTGTCAGGGGACTGGCTGGTAACTGCACAGACACAGGGGGCTGCGAACTGTCTCTCCGAGTGCAGCCTGGGGACAGAGAGAGACCGATTTAAACAGGACACTGTCACCCTCATTTGCATATCCCTCTGCTTATAAGGGACAGCAACTCCTTTCCCAATGATCACACTCCCTGCGCCTGGGGATTCAAGACAAGGAGGAAGACCCGTGGCTAGAGAAATAAGGATCAAAAGAGATAGATAGATAGATAGATAGATAGATAGATAGATAGATAGATAGATAGATAGATAGATAGATAGATAGATAGAGGCGGTGTACGGGGATAGATAGATAGATTAGATAGATGATGAAAGTTGCCATACTGGTTCAAACCCATGGTCTATCAAGTCCTGTACCCTGTCTCTGTCAGTGGCCCTTACCAGAACTTAAGGGAGAGTGTACAGAACAGCGACATTTGGAATCTTCCGCTCCCCGCTTCTGGCATTTAGAGATCTAGGGTCCCTCAAGCACGGGGTTGGGCCCTGACCCTCTTGGCTAATAGTCATTGATTCTCTAGGAATGTATCTAGTTCTTCTTTGAAGCCAGTTATACTTTTGGCCAAAACAACATCTCATGGCAATGAGCATCCCTGGTGAATTGTGCGTTGTGTGAAAAATAACATTCTCTTGTTTGTATTAATGCTGGAGCCTATTAGTTTCATCCGATGAGCCCTGGTTTATGTATCTGGGGAAAGGGTATGACATCGCATGACCTTCTCATAAACAAACTGGGAAAATACAACCTGGATGGAGCTACTATAAAGTGGGTGCATAACTGGTTGGAAAATGTTCCCAGAGAGAGTAGTTATCAGTGGTTCACAGTCATGCTGGAAGGGCACAGAGCAGGGATCGGTTCTGAGTCCGGTTCTGTTCAATAGCTTCATCAATGACTTAGATAATGGCATGGAGAGTACACTTTTGCGAATTATACCAAGCTGGGAGGGGTTGTAAGTGCTTTGGAGGACAGGATTAAAATTCAAAATGATCTGGAGAAACTGGAGAAATGGTCTGAAGTAAATAGGATGAAATTCAATAAGACCAAATGCAAAGTGCTCCACTTAGGAAGGAGCAATCAGTTGCACACATACAGAATGGGAAATGACTGCCCAGGATGGAATACTGAGGAAAGGGATCTGGGAGTCATAGTGGATCAGAAGCTAAATATGAGTCAACAGTGTAAGGCTGTTGCAAAAAAAGCAAACATCATTCTGGGATGTATTAGTAGGAGTGTTGTAAGCAAGACAGGAGAAGTCATTCTTCAGCTCTACTCTGTGCTGATTAGGCCTCAACTGGAGTATTGTGTCCAGTTCTGGGCACCACATTTCAGGAAAGATGTGGACAAATTGGAGAAAGTCAGAGAAGAGCAACACAAATGATGAAAGGTCTAGAAAACATGACCCATGAGGGAAGACTGAAAAAAATGGGTTTGTTTAGTCTGGAGAAGAGAAGACTGAGAGGGGACATGATAACAGTTTTCAAGTACATAAAAAGTTGTTACAAGGAGGAGGGAGAAAAATTGTTCTTCTTAACCTCTGAGGATAGGACAAGAAGCAATGGGCTTAAATTTCAGCAAGGGAGGTTTAGGTTGAACATTAGGAACAACTTTCTAACTGTCAGGGTGTTTAAGCACTGGAATAAATTGCCTAGGGAGGCTGTGGAATCTCCATCATTTTTTTAAGAGCAGGTTAGACAAACACCTGTCAGGGATTGTCTAGATCAGAGGTGGCTGTGCCCGCGGGACAGTCCTGCCCAGCCCCTGAGCTCCTGGCCAGGGAGGCTAGCCCCCGGCCCCTCCCCCACTGTCCGCCCTTCCCCCACAGCCACGCCGCCTCATGCTCTGGACGGTGGGGCTGTGTGCTCCTGCCGAGCAGTGCAGCGGTGTGTCTGGCTCCAGCCGGGTGGTGTGGCTGTCAGACATGCTGCTCTGAGCGTAGGGTGACCAGATGTTCCGATTTTATAGGACAGTCCCGATATTTGGGGCTTTTCCTTATATAGGCACCAATTACGCCCCACCCCGTCCCGATTTTTCACACTTGCTATCTGGCCAGCTTATCTGAGCGGCACGGTAGGGGGGCCAGGGATGGGGGCTTGGATAAGGGGCGGAGGGTCTCGGGGGGCAGTGAGGGGCAGTTGGATAGGGCAGTTGGATAGGGAGGAGGTTCTGGGAGGCAGTCAGGGGATGGGGGACAGGGGGTTGGATAAGTGTGAGAGTCCCGGGGGGCCTGTCAGGGGGTGGGGGTGTGGATAGGGGTCAGAGGGGACTGGGAGAAGGGGGGTTGGATAGGTGGTCAGGTTCCGGGGGCAGTTAGGGGCAGGGGGTCCCAGGAGGGGGCAGTTAGGGGACAAGGAGAAGGGGGGTTGGATGGGTCAGAGGTTCTGAGGGGAGCAGTCAGGGGGCAGGAAATGGGAGGGGTCAGAGGCCAGGCTGTTTGGGGAGGCACAGCCTTCCCTACCTGGCCCTCCATACAATTTTGCAACCCCAATGTGGCTCTTGGGCCAAAAAGTTTGCCCACCCCTGGTCTACATAATACTTAGTCCTGTCTATATTTTTTGCCGCCCCAAGCACGGCAGTCAGGCAGCCTTTGGCAGCATGCCTGCGGGCAGTCTGGGGTCACATGGATTTGGTGGCATTTCTGCGGGTGATCTGGCGGTCCTGTGGTTTCGGTGTACCCACCACCAAATTGCCACCGAAACCGTGGGACCAGCGGACCTCCCACAGGCATACTCCCGAAGGCCGCCTGACTGCCACCCTCATAGCGACTGAAAGGCCACCCCCCGCGGCTTGCCACCCCAGGCACCCTCTTGCTGTGCTGGTGCCTGGAGCCGCCCCTGTTTCCAACTCCCAATGCCCCTTTTCAGTTTTGTCCCCAAAGTGGCGCTACTTGCTCATTGCTGCCCCCTCGCGGTGAATGGGAGACGGGGACTCTGCAGCCCACCCTCTTTCTCTCGCTGTCCTCCCATATTATTATTATGAAAACCACAACATGAATATTTTAATGTGTTTTTGTACATTCCCAAAATAGGATTTCTTACCCATATGAAAACTCTCCTTTTGCCAGAAAAGCCACCTTTGGTGGAAACATTATTCAACTGAAAACAAACAAACAAACAAACAAACAAACAAACAAACAAACAAACCCACGGTGTGTTCTAGTGCCAAAAGCCGAAAGATCAGTGTCTTTTTGCTAGCTCTGTCACTCACAGGGTGACACTGAGCGGAATCCCAGCATGATGAATTGAAGAGGGCGGTAGACTGAACCCGAATGAATCAGGTTGTGAACATAAGAACGGCCAGACTGGGTCAGACCAAAGGTCCATCTACCGACAATGGCCAATGCCAGGTGCCCCAGAGGGAGTGAACCTAAGTGATCTCTCTCCTGGCATCCATCTCCACCCTCTGACAAACAGAGGCTAGGGACACCATTCCTTACCCATCCTGGCTAATAGCCATTCATGGACTGAACCTCCATGAATTTATCTAATTCTCTTTTAAACCTTGTTATAGTCCTAGCCTTCACAACCTCCTCAGGTAAGGAGTTCCACAGGTTGACTCTGCGCTGTGTGAAGAAGAACTTCCTTTTATTTGTTTTAAATCTGATGCCCGTTAATTTCATTTGGTGGCCCCTAGTTCTTATGTTATGGGAACAAGTAAATAACTTTTCCTTATTCACATTCGCCACACCACTCATGATTTTGTATACCTCTGTGATGAAGTGGGGGATTTTCTGGTTTTCGGTGCGGTTTCAATGGTTTGCATGTGGAGGGGGTGGGACTCAGTTTCCCTGGGTGTTACTGGTTTAACGAGGTGAGGGGAGAGGGAGTTTGTTTTGCAGAGGACTGGAGAGGGAACGTGGGACCCCTGCCAATGGCCTGGAGGATGGATACACCGGTGACCTGAGACCACAAACCAGAGACCCAGCTCAGGAGTCGCAGCCGGTTCTGGCCAGTGGGCGGACAATGGGCTGCAGAGTGAGGACTCGGTGACCTAACCAGCCGGTTCCAGCCAGAGGACAGAAGCGAGGAGAAGAGGCCCCAGTTTACGACCCTGTTTACCTGGAGAGAAGACAATGGACAGAGGCGGGGCTTGGGGTCAGGGATCTCAGATGCCCAGCTGGGAAGCAGGGGGGCTCAGGGCTGGAGAGGGGGTTCAGGCAGAGCCCACCTGGATGCAGGGGGGACTGAGATGTGCTGGGCTGAGAGAGGCAAGGCCTGAGGCCCTGAGAGTTTCCTGTGCTGTGTTCAACTCTCAATAAACCCTTCTGTTTTATGCTGTCTGAGAGTCACTCCGGTCTAGAGAACAGGGTTGCATCAACCCCTTCGGGGGTGGAGGCCCCGGGGTTCCAAAGTAAGTGGACTCCCTGAGGAGGCCCACGGCAGAGACAGACGTGCTAAGGCTCCGAGAGGTGCAGCTCCAGGAGGTGGTGGGGCTTAACTCTGGGAGAGAGTGGACCCCCGAGAAGGGCTGTTGCACTGAAAGGGGCACCCCCCCAATGGACCGCACGGGGCCAAGAGTGGGCACGATCTGTGAGTCCGTGATGACCTCTATCACATCCCCCCTTACTCTCCTCTTTTCCAAGCTGAAAAGTCCTAGTCTCTTTAATCTCGCCTCATATGGGACCCGTTCCAAACCCCTAATCATTTTAGTTGCCCTTTTCTGAACCTTTTCTAGTGCCAGTATATCTGTTTTGAGATGAAGAGACCACATCTGTACGCGATATTCAAGATGGGCAATAAGCTATTCTCTGTCTTATTCTCTATCGCTTTGTTAATGATTCCTAACATCCTGTTTGCTTTTTTGACTGCCGCTGCACACTGCATGGACGTCTTCAGAGAACTATCCAGGATGACCCCAAGATCTCTTTCCTGATTCATTGTAGCTAAATTAGCCCCCATCATATTGTATGTATAGTTGGGGTTATTTTTCCCAATGTGCATTACTTTACATTTATCCACATTAAATTTCATTTGCCATTTTGTTGCCCAATCACTTAGTTTTGTGTGATCTTTTTGAAGTTCTTCACAGTCTGCTTTGGTCTTAACTATCTTGAGCAGTTTGTAATTGCTGGGATCACCTCTAGAGCCCTTTTTAAATATTGGCGTTACATTAGCTAACTTCCAGTCATTGGGTACAGAAGCCGATTTAAAGGACAGGTTACAAACCATAGTTAGTAGTTAGGCAATTTCACATTTGAGTTCTTTCAGAACTCTTGGATGAATGCCATCTGGTCCCGGTGACTTGTTACTGTTAAGTTTATCAATTAATTCCAAAACCTCTTTTAGTCACACCTCAATCTGTGACAATTCCTCAGATATGTCACCTACAAAAGCCGGCTCAGGTTTGGGAAACTCCCTAACATCTCAGCCGTGAAGACTGAAGCAAAGAATTCATTTAGTTTCTCCGCAATGACTTTATTGTATTTAAGTGCTCCTTTTGTATCAGAGGGGTAGCCGTGTTAGTCTGAATCTGTAAAAAGCAACAGAGGGTCCTGTGACACCTTTAAGACTAACAGAAGTATTGGGAGCATAAGCTTTCGTGGGCAAGTCTGCATCTGAAAAAGCGAGGTTCTTACCCATGAAAGCTTATGCTCCCAATACTTCTGTTAGTCTCAAAGGTGCCACAGGACCCTCTGTTGTTTTTGTATCTTAATCGTCCAGGGCCCCACTGGTTGTTTAGCAGGCTTCCTGCTTCTGATGTACTTAAAAACATTTTGTTATTACCTTTGGAGTTTTTGGCTAGCCATTCTTCAAACTCCTTTTTGGCTTTTCTTATTACATCTTTACACTTAATTTGGCAGTGTTTATGCTCCTTTCTATTTACCTCACTAGGATTTGACTTCCACTTTTTAAAAGATGCCTTTTTATCTCCCACTGCTTCTTTTACATGGTTGTTAAGCCACGGTGGCTCTTTTTTAGTGCTTTCACTGTGTTTTTTAATTTGGGGAATACATTTAAGTTGGGCCTCTATTATGGTATGTTTAAAAAGCGTCCATGCAGCTTACAGGGATTTCACTTTAGTCACTGTACCTTCTAATTTCTGTTTAACAAACCGCCTCATTTTTGCATAGTTCCCCTTTCTGAAGTTAAATGCCACAGTGTTGGGCTGTTGAGATGTTCTTCCCACCACAGGAATGTTAAAAGTTATTATATTATGGTCACTATTTCCAAGACGTCCTGTTATAGTTACCTCTTGGACCAGATCCTGTGCTCCACTCAGGACTAAATTGAGAATTGCCTCTCCCCTTGTGGGTTCCCGTACCAGCCATGGCTGCCTCTAGGCACCAGCAAACCAAGCACGTGCTTGGGGCGGCACATTTTCACGGGCGGCATTCTGGCCTTTTTTTTTTTTGCTTCAGGCAGCAAAAGCCTAGAGCCAGCCCTGGCAGAAGCAGCGTGTTGTGCGCACGGGACCCCCTGGGGCCGCTGCAGTTCACACCGTGGGGGAGCAGCATCCACACCTTGTGACTGGGCCGAGCAGGCTCCGAGTGGGGGACACTCGGGCTGGGGGCTGCCCTGTGGGGCACACGGAGCCACCTGCAGATGCCGCAGTGTGGCTGCCCCCCACTGCCACAGCAGGGGCTGGGTGAAGCGGCCCAAGCTGCCCAGGGACCAGGACTGGTTCTAGACACCAGCAAAACAAGCACGTGCTTGGGGCGGCACATTTCCAGGGGTGGCATTCCAGCCATTCTCTTCCCAGGAGTTGAGGCTTTCGGGTGTTGTAAGGAAAAGAGCACCGGCCCGTGTGCTTACTGGAGATTCACGGGGTTTACTGTACAATTGCCCACTAGAAAAGAGAAGCTGGGTGCATGGAAAGCTAGAAGGAGCTCAGGTGCTGGGAACAGAGCCCGGACCTGGACCAGACAAACTTCTGCAGGGTCTAGTTCTCTTTAAGATCTTGCCATCCTTACTAATGGGACTGACCCCACTGGCTCCAATTTGTGGGGTAAGGATTACTCAGGCTACGAAGGGTTTGCAGGGCCACTCTCAAAATCCCAATGGAGCTGAAATCAAGAACCTCTCCGAGCACAGACCTCACTGTTTCCAATCAGGTTTGCCTCTCTGGGCTCGAATCCATGTAGGGTTTAAACGGAAATCGGTACCGTTTCCAAGCTAACCAGTTTGCATCACACTCAGAAGCCCTCAATCCTGAATTTCGCGGGTGTTCAAGGGGCCAGCACATCTGGAAAGAGGAGAGCACATAGGGGCTAGCACAGATGTGTTAGCCAATGCAGGGTCCCTTCACTGGGATGTCTTGTAACCGCACTGGTTTATAATGGAAGGACACAGTCAGGCACCTGAGGGGAGTGATCAAATAGCTGGTTTATGGATCTCCAGAGTGAAGTTCAGCATGACAATTAGCAGGACCGGCTCTAGGCACCAGCAAACCAAGCAGGTGCTTGGGGTGGCACAATTCCAGGGGCGGCACTCTGGGAGGTTTTAGGTTTTGTTTTGGTTTTGTTTTGGTTTTTCGCTTGGGGTGGCAAAAAGCCAGCCCTGCATGTCCCAACTCCTTGTTTCCTCCCAGAGTAGCATTTATTAAACACAAGCTACTCCACACCTCAAACCAGGGACAGTGTCACGGTAATCGGGGAATGTGACACAAGGCTGAAGGGGGGACGGGGGGAGGTTTGATGAAGATTGGTAGGCTTTGGCAGGTTGAGAGGAAGTTGTGGACAGGACACCTTTCTGACATTTTTGGGTCATGGTGAAGGAAATGCCATTGCATGGCTAGTGAACAGACTCTAAATTAAACACCGCCTCGTGCCAACATTTCTGCTGCTGTATTTAGAACATTCCCCTGATTCTCTAGGAATTGTTTTCCCCTCACTCGCCACTTCAGTTTCCACCCTGGTAGCTATCTGCACACGAGCTCCCTGTGTGATTTCCCTTTAGTTCTCTGTGTAAGGGCTGCCCCCTCCCGATCAATGCGATTCATGGGCCTTCAGGCGGCTGGGTTTTGTATGAAGAGTGAGAAGTTCCCCTTGCTGTGTCTCTCGCACAGTAATACACCACGGTGTCCTCAGCTTTCAGGCTGGTCATTTGCAAATAGAAATTGGAGCTGTCCTTGGAGGCTGTGAATCGCCCCTGGTTTGTTGGGTAGTAGCTGTTGTCAGACAGAGAATGATAGTAAATCAGCCCCTCCAGCTCCTTCCCGGGAGCCTGCCGGATCCAATGCATGTTGCCCATACTGCTAACCCCACTCACTGCACATTGCAGCCGATGGGACTCTCTGGGCTTTTTCACCGCTGTCCCCGACTGGGTCAGTACCACTTGCGAGCGGGCACCTGGGGCGGGGATGAAAAATGGGAGATTGCACGTTAAAATCATATTAGACAGAAGAATGGGCAATGGGGGGAAGGAGCGAACCCAAACCCAACTCACAGGAGAGCGCGGCCAGTGCAAGGACCAGCTGTACCAGGGGCAACGCAGCCATGGAGCGGTTTGGGAGCCGAGCTCAGGTGGGTCTGCAGGGCTGCCCAGAGGATTCAGGAGGCCTGGGGCAAAGCAATTTCGGGGGCCCCTTCCATAAAAAAAAGTTGCAATACTCTAGTAACATGTATTTGGAAATGTAAAAAATAACCAGTGAAATACATTCAAAAATTATTTTTTAATAATTTGAAAATACACGAAATGCATTATTTAAAAACATTAAATTCTTTAATGGTATGATACATCTGCAATTACATAATTGGCTATCGCTGGGTGTTGGTGATGGTTGGTGCCAATGGGCTGTCACTGCCTGGGGGTGGTGCTGCTGTTGCCCAGGGCTGGGTGGGGAGCTGGGCTCTGGGTCGGGGGGTGCCCGGCTTAGAGGGGCTGGGCTCAGAGCTGGGGGTCAGGGATGTGGGGGAATGGGGTTGGGGGGTGCCCGGCTCAGAGGGACTGGGCTTGGAGCTGGGGGTTTGGGCTGTGGGGAGGATGGAGTCAGGGCGTGTCCGGCTCAGAGGGGCTGGGCTTGGAGCTGGGGGTCAGGGCTGTGGGGGGATGGGGTGGGGGGGTGTCTGGCTCAGAGGGGATGGGCTCAGAGCTAGGGGTCAGGGCTGTGGGGGATGGGGTCAGAGGGTGCTCAGCTTAGAGGGGTTGGGTTCAGAGCTGGGGGTCAGGGCTGTAGGGGATGGGGTCGGGGGGTGTCCAGCTCAGAGGAGCTTACCATGCTGCTTACCCCAGCCTCCCCCATCCCCTGGCGCCTCGGCACGTCCAGGAGCGGCCCTGGACAGCGCTGCAGTGGCATGGCTCCAGCGGGGCCTGAGCTCCCACCGCTGGGCCGCAGCTCACAGTCCCACCCCCTTACCTCGCGGCTCTGAGTGGGAGGAGCTGGGGCCCACCTGATCCAAGGCGCTGCAGCGCTGTCCAGGGCCGCTCCTGGTTGCGGTGCGCCAAAGCCAGGGGATGGGGGAAGGCGGAGGTGGGGGGACCCTCCGACATTCTCGTGGGGGCCTCTGCCCCACTTGCCCCCCACCATCCCTGGGTGGCCCTGGCAGAGAGAGGCACAGATTTAGAAAGGAAACTCCCACCCTTATTTGCATGTCCTGCTTCTTATAAGAGACACAAACCCTCTCCCTGAATGCTCGGAGTTATTTGGCCGGGGGCTATAAGAGAGGGAGTCGAACTGGTGCGAACTCTGTGTCTGGGCAGCACCCAGTGAGTGTGGGGCCATCTGACCAGACTGCTGCACAAAGAGTTCCCTTGAAATCCCTCACATCCCTCCAGACTTAAGGGCTAATCTACAGTCTGTTCAAGGGAATAGAAAGACTAGTGATTTTAGCGGAGTTTGGATCAGGTCTTTGGGGAGAAGGCTATTTGGTTAGCGAGCAGGGCAGCGTCGTGTGGAAATCTGTTTTGTATTGATGCCAGAGGGGTTTGGAACCCGAGGTGTGCTATCAGAATGTATTAGATCTGCAGTGGTAGTGGGTGAGTTTTCAAAGGAATTTAAGACCATTAGTGCCCAGTTCCCAACAAATTGCAATAGGATTTTTAACACCCAGCACAATTAGGCACCTTGGAAAATCCAAGTCCTGGTTATTACACCTAGAACAGTTGATCCTCAAATAGTCCTCTGCTGAGCTGTGCATTTTTACTTCAGTGTCTGATAAGTGCCACATTGAAACATGTTAAAGTCAAGGACATATGATCATGTATGGATATAGTGATCTGAAATCTGAGGACTGATTTGTTTTTCACTCTAGTTGTAGATCCCGTTCCTGTGCCCAGGGCTGGATGGTTTGTGGAAGTGCTGCCCCCGCGCGGCGCATGGAAGAAGGGCAGTTCTGCAACTCGGGTTTTTGTATTAGCAGTATCTGGATTCCCCTCACTGTGTGTCTTGCACAGTAATACCGGGCGGTGTCCTCGGGTTTCAGGCCGGTCATCTGCAGGTACAACAGGCTGTTGGGGTCATCTCTGGAGACCGTGAATCGCCCTTTTACCGAGTCACTGTAGTATATGCTGGTGCTGTAAATGCTGGCGATCCACTCCAGTCCTTTCCCGGGAGCCTGACGGACCCAGCCCATGTAGTAGCTGGTGAAGGTGAACCCGGAGGCTTTGCAGGAGAGGCGGAGAGAGTCTCCGGGCTTTTTCACATCCCCTCCGGACTCCACCAGCTGCACCTGGGACCGGGCACCTGAGAATAAAGATGAATTATGGGGAACATGAGTATGTAGGGCAGCAGGATAACAATCCCCTGACTATCCAACACATGGAGAGGGAGAAAATACCTTCAAACACTGCTGCAATGAGAACGAGATACAACCAAAGTCTCATTGTCCCTGTGTTTGGAGAGGAGAGTTCTCAGGGGCGTTGTCTGGTGACTGCCCAGAGACAGAGGCTGCGGATTGTCTGTCCGGGTGTAGCCATGCAAGTGAGAGAGTCAGATTTAAACAGGAAACTCTCACTGCTATTTGCATATTCTGCTCCTTATAAGACACATTCATTATTTCCTAGAACGAACTCAGTTTCTTTGTGTGGCTGATGAGGGCATGTCTACACTACAAAATTAGGTCAATTTATTTAAATTGACTTTAAGCATCCGATTTAACAAATCCGATTTTGCAGCTCCCCATTAGGTGGCTGTGGTGGACGGATCACATCCTCACTGCCAGGGGTTGGATCGACTCAGGAGGGATGCACTGTGGGTAGCTATCCCACGGTCCCTTCAGCAGACTGGAATTCTGGGCTTGGGTCCCAGTGCCCCAGGAGGGTGGTTATGGGTGCATGTCATCAGCCTCCCATGTCTGTGGCTCAGAACCAGAGTAGCTGTTCGCCAGCCTCGTCCTGGGGTATGCTTGTCTAAGCTCCTTTACTTTCACGCACCATTGCTGTGTGTCCCTGGTGTAGCCTTTATCCACCATGCCCTGCGTGATTTTGGCATAGATATCAGCGTTTCTTTGGCTGGTTCAGAGCTCTGCCCATACAAACTCTTCCCTCCACACAGCAATCAGATCCAGTGTAGTCCTCTCCATGAATCTAAACTCTAAATTTAACCCTATTAGTAATCTCAAACCTTAACTCTAACTCTAAATCTAGAGCGAATCTTAATTCTACATTTAATTTATGGTGGGATCAGGGGAGTATTGGACCCTGTCTTATTCAGTGGGAGCCGCACCTGTAAGAAACAGCTTCTGTAAAAAGATGCTACTTTATTTGTACATGCTTGAAAACTGTTACCATATTTCTATGCCATTCTCTCAGTCATTAAGATTTTGAATAGAAACATATCCAGAACTGATCCCTGGAGAACCCCACTTGTTATGCCCATCTGATTTATCATTATGTCCATCTAGGTTTCATTTCCATAGTTTGTTTATGAGAAGGTCATGGAAGACCAGGGCCAGTGCTACCATTTAGGCCAACTAGGCGGTTGTCTATGGCGCCAAGATTTGGGGGTGCCAAAAAGCGGCGCATCCAATTTTTTTTAAACAGCGGCTGCTGCACCGGGAGGGAGAGGGAGTCTGAGCCGCTGCCAGCAGCCCAGGTGTTCCCCTGGGTCAGAGCTGCCGCACGGATCCCTGGGCCAGGGGATGGAGAGCTGCCGCCGGGGGGGGGACACCTCAGGGCAGGGCGGGAGATGCCGCAAGTGGGGGGCACATCAGGGTGGAGGGGGGCGGGGAACTTCTGCAGGGCTGGGGGGAGGGGGCGCAAGGTGGAAGTTTCGCCTTCCTTGCACCAGCCCTGTGGAAGACAGTATCAAAAGCCTTACTAAAGGCAAGATATACCACATGTACTGCTTGTAGGCTGGTTACACTGTTAAAGAAAGCTATCGGGTTGGTTTTACATGTGAGACTGCTTGAAATACCTTTTTTAGCAAAGTTGGACCTTTCTCTGCTGCGGGTAGCACGGTCCTACAGGTAGCACCGGTCACAGGGACGAATCTGTGGCGGTCTGGCAGGCAGCGGTGGCAGGGAGGGTTCTGCGGTGGCCAGGAGGACACCGGAGGGATGGAGCGTTCTGCAGCAGCCCGGCGGTCCCTGGAGGGAGGGATGGTTCCACGGCGGCTTGGCGGGCAACAGAGGAAGGGAGGGAGGATTCTGCAGCAGCTCGGCGGGCACTGGAAGGAGGGAGGGAGGGTTCTGCGGTGGCCCAACGGGAAGTGGAGGGATGGACGGTTCTACAGCAGCCTGGCAGGCACCGGAGGCAGGGAGGGTCCTCCGGCAGCCAGGCGGGCACCGGAGGTTCGGAGGGTTCTGCGGCAGCCCATGGGCACCAGAGGGAGGCAGGGTTCTGCGGCGGCCCAGCGGGCACCAGAGGGAGGAAGAGTTCTGCTGCGGCCCGGTGGGGAGCGATGGCAGGGACGGTTCTGTGGCAGCCCGGCGGGCAGCAGTGGCAGGGACGGTTCTGCGGTGGCCCGGTGGGCCGCGGTGGCAGGGAGGGTTCTGCGGCAGCCCAGAGGGCACCAGAGGGAGTGAGGGCTCTGCGGCAGCCTGGTGGGCACCGATGGGAGTGAGGGTTGTGCGGCACCCTGGCGAGTACCGGAGGGAGACAGGTTTCTGCAGCGGCCTGGCGGACACCGGAAGGAGGGAGAGTTCTGCAGTGGCCCGGCAGTGAGCGATGACAGGGACGGTTCTGCGGCGGTATGGAGGACAGCAGTGGCAGGGACGGTTCTGCGGAGGCCTGGCGGGCACCGGAGGCAGGGGCGGTTCTGCGGCAGGCCGGCGGGCACCGGAAGGAGAGAGGGTTTTGCGGTGGCCTGGCAGGCAGCGGAAGGAGGAAGGATTCTGCGGCGGCCCACCGGGCAGCGGTCACAGGGACGGTTCTGAGGTGGCCCAGAGGGCAGCGGTGGCAGGGATGGTTCTGCATCGGTCGGGAGGGCAGCGGAAGGACGGTGGGTTCTGCAGTGGCGCGGCGGGCAGCGGAGGCAGGGGCGATTCTGCGGCGGCCCGGAGGCACAGGAGGGAGGGAGGGTTCTGCGGTGGCATGGTGGGCAGTAGTTGCAGGGACAGTTCTGCCACGGCCTGGCGGGCAGCGGTCGCAGGTACGGTTCTGCTGTGGCCCGGCAGACTGCAGTGGCAAGGATGGTTCTGCTGCAGTACGGAGGACAGCAATGGCAGGGACGGTTCTGCAGCTGCCCGGAGCGCAGCGGAGGGAGGGATCGGGGTTCTGCGGGAGCCCGGCGGACAGTGGAGGCAGGAAGGGTTCTGCGGCGACCCGGAGGGCACCGGAGGGAGGGAGGTTTCTGCGGCGGCCTGGAGGTCACCGGTGGGAGGGAGGTTTCTGCGGTTGTCCGGAGGGCTGCGGAAGAAAGGAGGATTCTGCGCAGCCCGGAGGGCACTGGAGGGAGGGAGGGTCCTGCGGCAGCCCGGCGGACATCGGGGGTAGGGAGGGTTCCCAGCAGCCCGGTGTGTACCAGAGGGATAGAGTGATGGTTCTTCGGCGGCCCGGTGGGCACCGGAGGGAGGCAGGGAGGGTTCTGCGGCAGCCCGGCATACAATGGAGGTAGGGAGTAAGAATTCTGCAGCAGCCCGGTGGGCACCGGAGGGAGACATGGAGGGTTCTGTGGCGGCCCGTCGGGCAGCAGAGGCAGGGAGGGTTTTGCGGCAGCCCGGAGGGCACTGGAGGGAGGATTCTGCAGCGGCCCGGTGGGCACCGGAGGGAGGGAGGGTTCTGCAGCGGCCCGGAGGGAACCTGTGGGAGGGAGGATTTTGTGGCAGAACCGCTGGAACCGGAAGGAGGGCGGGACGGTTCTGCGGTGGCCTGGCAGACACCAGAGACAGGGAGGGTTCTGTGGTGGCCCAGTGGCCAGTGGAGGGAAGGAGGGAAGGAGGGAGGGTTCTGCAGTGGCCCAGCAGGCGAGGGTGGCAGGGAAGGAGAGTTCTGTGGCAGCCCGGTGGGCACCGGAGGGAGACATGGAGGGTTCTGTGGTGACCCGTCGGGCAGCAGAGGCAGGGAGGGTTTTGCGGCAGCCCGGAGGGCACTGGAGGGAGGATTCTGCAGCGGCCTGGTGGGCACCGGAGGGAGGGAGGGTTCTGCGGCGGCCCAGTGGGCAGCGGAGGCAAGGATGGTTCCGCGGCAGCCCAGTTGGTAGCGGAAGGAGGGAGGATTCTGCGCAGCCCAGCGGGCAGCGGTGGCAGCGTCAGTTCTGCAGAGGCCTGCAGGGCAGCGGAGGAAGGGAGGGTTCTGTGGCAGCACCGCGGGCACCGGAAGGAGGGCGGGACGGTTCTGCGGTGGCCTGGCAGACACCGGAGGCAGGGAGGGTTCTGCAGTGGCCCGGCGGCCAGTGTAGGGAGGGAGGGAGGGTTCTGCAGCAGCCCGGCAGGCACCTGAGGGACGGAGTGAGGGTTCTGCGGAAGCCCTGTGGGCAGCGGAGGCAGGCAGGGAGGGTTCTGCAGCGGCCCGGCATGCAGCGGTGGCAGGGACAGGTCTGTGGCGGCCTAGCAGGCACTGGGGGTAGGGAGGGATGGTTCTGCGGCAGCCCAGTGGGCCCCGGAAGGAGGGAGGGAGGGTTCTGCAGTGGCCCGGTGGGCAGTGGAGGGAGGGAGGTTCCTGCGGCAGCCCGGTGTCCAGCGGAAGTAGCGAGGGAGAATTCTGCAGCAGCCCGGTGGGCACCGGAGGGAGACATGGAGGGTTCTGTGGTGACCCGTCGGGCAGCAGAGGCAGGGAAGGTTTTGCGGCAGCCCGGAGGGCACTGGAGGGAGGATTCTGCAGCGGCCCGGTGGGCACCAGAGGGAGGGAGGGAGGGTTCTGCAGTTGCCTGGTGGGCAGAGGAAGGAGGGAGGGAGGGTTCTGCGGCCATATGAAGGACAGCGAAGGGAGGGAGGGATGGTTCTGTGGCAGCCCGGCGGGCACCGGAGGGAGACATGGAGGGTTCTGCAGTGGCCTGGTGGGCAGAGGAAGGAGGGAGGGAGGGTTCTGCGGCCATATGAAGGACAGCGAAGGGAGGGAGGGATGGTTCTGTGGCAGCCCGGCGGGCACCGGAAGGAGAGAGGGAGGGTTCTGCGGCAGTCTGGCGGGCACTGGAGGCAGGGAGGGAGGGTTTTGCGGCGGCCCAGCGGGCACCAGAAGGAGAGAGGGAGGGTTCTGCGGCGGCCCGGTGGGCAGCAGAGGGGCGAGCCCCGCTGATCCCTGTGCCGTTTGCACTGTGCCGAGCCCCTCTGCAATGCCGGCCCCGTGCGGAAGTCACAGACCCCAGCCAGCGCTGCCTGTGTCTGCCCACTCGGAGCCTCCCGACGAGACGCGATAATTCGATCCCTGAGAGATCGATTTCTACCCGCCGATTCAGGCGGGTAGTGTAGACCTAGCCTATGTCTGTCACTGAGAACCACTGTTCTCCTGCTATTACTGCAGCAACCGCTTCTTGGTACTTGGCCACTCCCGGGGCAGTGCCAGGGGGTTACTGCGTCTAATGCTCTAAAATCCACTGTCATTCGCCAGGTCTTCCCATCGCCTTTAGTCCAGGCCAAATCGGGGCATTATTAGTACTAGCCATTTGCACAAAAACACCCTGTTCTAACAAGCTCTGAATGGTAGAATTCCTTCCTTCCTCTGCTTCTAAAGGATACGTGTACTGGGGCTGTGGAGGGGGGTCAGGTCCTCGGATTAAAACCTCAGCGTCAATTTTTCCACATTCTAATTTATTTTCGGCCCATACCCTGGGAAACGTTTCCACCCATGGGTCTCCTTCTTCTGCTTGCCCTCCTTCCGGGACTGGGGCCTTTATGGCCACACACCTTTGTACAGCATTAATGGAGGGGGTGGAAGTTTGTTCTGGCTCATCACTGTTTACCCATAGGAACCTGTTGGCTAAATCCACAATGAGCCCCACACCATTAAGGTAAGGCACCGCCAATATTCCATCCTCCTTACCCACATCTCCAGTTTGATCCTAATTTTGAATACAATAATCTACCCATGATTCCCAATTTCCTACATGGGTCAGGATCGGTCTTGTGATAAATGCTTCCACTGTCTCCCATGCGTATGATACTACTTGGTGTATCTACACAACTAGATCTACAATGGACTTGATATAACAATATCTACATTGACTTGATATTAATTGGGTTCCAAACATTTGCCAGAACTTGTATAAATAAATTCGCTATTTTAATTAGCTCATGGCAAGATCACATGAGACATACAGGAATTATGCTGCAAGAGCAGATCCAATCCACTATTGGTCTAATCAAGTTTTACCTTGGTTTTTAGAGGAATTCAATCACCTTGTTACTTCCATAATGAACCTTACAAAGAAACATCCTGTTTTAGTCCAACATGATTTTGATCAGCCATTTCTGTTACACACTAACTCTTCTACTATTGGGTTAGAAGCGATAGTAATACTGAACCAAGAATGGGAATAGCCAATGATGCATTCAGCAAGGTCTGGGACACCCCTTCCTGCATCGATTTTGCATTGGGGGTGTGACGTTATCTGGATTTTATTTGATGACATTGTTTTTAAAGAGCCACTCATCTTTCAGTCTAGTGGATCTTGTGGTGATACAAGGACTGGATAACCTAAGGAAACTGCTTTTCTAACTTCTTTGTTAGCCTGTGTGGTGAAACAGAAGTTTACTTTTGTCGCTGGTTTGGTATATCTTATCGGATAATAACTACCAGTTTTAGGGTGTATTTGCCCCGTTTCTCAGCAATTTGTCCTGAATTTGGTATTCTCAGTTGTGACCCACCAAGGCACGGTTACATCCAGATCCCCAGTAAGTGTAAATCCAGAGTAACTCGAGTCTAGTGGAAGTCGTTGCGGTGACTTTACACTAGTGAAGGATTTGGCCCCAGGAGCAATTTGCTCCATCCGTTGGGTGTGATGCAAACCCCAACATGCTTGTCCCCTTTACACTGACAGACGCTGTCCTGTGAGTCTGACACAGAGACGGGCCCCGGGAGAGCCAACGTGCCAGGTCTGCGAGGGGAGAGCGACTCAGAACAGGACTCACTCCGGAATGGGATTCTCAGATGAAATGAGGGGCTCTGGGCAGGAAGGAAAGACACGTTGCCCGGGAATGGAAGGGTTAAAACTGCGGGGAGGTTTGTGTTACATTCACCAGGTTGCTGGGTCTCTTGTCTGAGCCCGGAGCCATGTGTGTGTCACTGCTGCCCCCGCGCGGCTGCCGGGAGAAGCGCGATTCCGCAGCCTGGGTTTTTGTATGATCACAAATCGGTTTCGTTTCACTGTGTGTCGCACAGTAATAGCGGGCGGTGTCCTCGGGCTTCAGGCCGGTCATTTGCAGATACAGCAGGTTGTTGGGGTTGTCCCTGGAGATGGTGACGCGTCCCTTGAAGGACTGTGCGTAGTTGATGGTAGTTGAAGTTGGGTGTATTTCCCCGATCCACTCCAGTCCCTTCCCCGGGGCCTGTCTGGTCCAGCTCATGTAGTAGCTGCTGAAGGTGAAGCCGGAGGCTTTGCAGGAGAGGCGGAGAGAGTCTCCGGGCATTTTCACATCTCCTCCGGACTCCACCAGTGCCTGGGACCGGACACCTGAGAATAAAGACAGGCCATTAATATCGGTATAAAAACAGAGATAATTTCATCTATTGTTCTAACTCTGACTGTTATTCAGAGGAGGAAAATACCTTCCAAAGCTGCTACAGCGAAAATAACAAGGAGCAAAAATCCCATTTTCCCTGTTGTTGGTGGGGAAAGTTCTCACGGTCTGGCTGGTCACTGCACAGACCCAGGGGCTGCGGATTGTGTCTCCAGGTGCAACCTGGGCAGAGAGACGCACAGATTTAAACAGGAAACTGTCTCCCTCATTTGCATGTCCCTGCGTTATAAGAGACACAAACTCCTGCTTCCAGTGATCTGACTGACTCGCCCTAGGGCTCCGGGTGCAGGAGTCAGACTGTCCCGTCCTGTGTGTCTGTGCAGCGCCGGGCACAGGGTGCTGGGATCCTCATTAGACTTTTGGACACCTATTAATTTCATCTGGTGACCCCTGGTTTGTGTATTTGGGGAAAGGGTAAATAACTACTTTACTGCTTTAACCCAAAAGGCTGCGGCTTCTCAGTGACAGATCTGAGGATTGAGGGGTTTTAAGCTGGGAAGATGAGTAGCCGCATTTGTATCTCCTCCTTTTCTTAAGGGACTGGAGAATTCAACTGCGAATGGATCCAGATCCCAGCCCTGAGCTCACGGAGGAGAGTGACGGACTAGAGAGTCTAGCAAGAACTGTGTGACTGTGTCTTTAACACACTCCCTGATACTTGATCAAGCCCTGGTAAATTTACATAACATCCTTAGGTCTGGCTCCTTCAAAGCTCTCCTGTTAAATATCCCCCTGCACGTTGCCTCTCTTAGTTAGCGGCCTAACTTCTGCAGAAATGGGTTGAAGGAAGGAAAATAAGTTACATATTGACACCGCTGTGAGACAGGGTGTGTCCTGCCCAGATGTAATCTTGAATTTGATTTCAGTTTAAACAGATTTATTGAAAAACAGATCCGCAGAACGACTGTCTAACACATGAATTAACCAGACAGTAGTGGTGATAATTTACTGTGTGCTCAGAAAACCAGGCAGTTCTTAAAATGAGACGCTCTCTGTAGAGGGGGTATTTTATTATCAATGGGCACGTGCAAGAAACTTGGAGTTTGAAAAAAGATGACTCCACTAGATTCTGTATAAGGAATTTCCACGCTCTGCCTGTGAATTTAGGATTAGTGACCCCTTAGCCCCCCTCCTGCAGAACATGGCATTGGATGTTCAGGAACCTCAGTCGCTTTGCAAATGAAGCAGCGTGTTCAAGAAACACAATTCCGCCTTCGTCGGGTGTGTGCAAACTGTGGCAAAAACATGGTGTGAAAAAGTCGAGTTCAATCAGATTCCACCTTGGCTCTCTGGCTGCTGCTTTCTGCCTGTCTTGTCCAGCTTGGTTTGCCGGCAAGGCAGGTGGAAGGACAGACAGCTAAGTGTGAATAACACTTCTCAGAAGGAATCTATTTCTGCACCACGAGGAAATGTAGAAGGGAGGGGGTCTCGGTTCTGTCAGAACCGTGGGTCTTTGATAATCACAGTGAATGTTCAGAGACTGAAGCCGGATAAAGCACAGGGGACTTTATACTCTGTTCCTCTCTCGCTTCTGTCTGACCGCTCTGTTCTGGCAGTGACTGGGGTCACGGAGAGGGCAGGGGATTCGCGCTGGAGGTTTCTGTGCTAACCGCAGGAGGTTTCTGATCACTGTGTCTCTCACACAGTAATACCAGGCAGTGTCTTCGGCTCTCAGGCTGTTCATTTGCAGATACGCTGAGCTGCTGGACTCGTCCCTGGAGATGGTGAATCGCCCTTTAACAGAATCACTGTAATATGCTGCTAAATTATTAACAGGAGTGAGTATCTGTGCGACCCACTCCAGTCCTTTCCCTGGTGCCTGACGGACCCAGTTCATGTGGTAGCTGCTGAAGGTGAATCCGGAGGCTTTGCAGGCAAGGCGGAGAGATCCCCCAGGCGTTTGAATCCCTCCTCCAGACTCCACCAGCTGGACCTGTGACAGCACACCTGGAAAGACAGAAGGAGAATCACATTCACCCCTGGCCTGGCTCAGAGCCCGTTGGAAGCAGCAGAAAGGTTCCCAGTGACGTCACTGCGCTTTGGGTCAGGGTAGGAATGTGCAGCATCCCCTGGTGTCTCCAGTCCATGTAGGGGGGAAGGGGATAAAATTACCTCGAAGGGCCGCTAGAAAGAAAGCGAGGTTCAGCCACAGTCTCACGTTGCTGATGCTGGAGGGTTTCTGGTGGGAACTGCACAGACACCCGGACTTGCCCCTCCTCCCTTCTCACCCGGCGGGTCCCGGAGATCACAGGGTTTCTATAGGGCGCCGAGGCACTGAATTTGCATTTCCTGCTCTTTATAAGACACATCTTGGACCTCAGCCCTCAGAAAACTCAGCCTCCTGGAGGTGGGTGTGGTGGGAAAGGGTTGTGTGAGTAACGGAGAAGAGTAAGAACTCCACTCACAGAACCATTTCTGCAGTGGTCGCTACAATTTTTGGAGAGAAAATTCCCTATTGATTGTTCACCTTCCACTAACTCCTGTCTGCTTGTCCCTCTGCTCTTCTGAGACCCGTGGAGCAGTGTGACCTGTCGGGGGACATGAGCCTGGCACTTGAGAATTTGGCGGTTTGTTCCTGGCTCTGCTACTCGTAGGATGGGTGACCTTGGACAAGAGACTTACACTCTCTGTGCCTCAATTTGTATGACTATAAAATGGAGGAAATGATATTGACCCTCTGTAGCGAGGCGGATGGATACCCCACAGTCCCACTGAGGGCCGAACCTCCCCTAACACCAATGTGGGCGGAGCCACTGGGTCCGGCGCCCGCCCCTCAGAGGTCATGGCGCTGACCCGGAAGTATAAAAGCCCGCCTGCAGAGCTCAGTGGAGGACAGGCCGGTGGGGAGAGCAGACGTCTGTGGCCGAGCTCCCGCTTGGGAGACGGCAGCAGGCCACAACCATCCTGAGGCCGCAGCAGGCCAGCCGAGCCTATCCCTCGCCCGTTACCCCAAGGAGGACTGGCTGAGCCTGCCCCTTTCCAGCTATCCTGAGTAGGAGCCGAACCTGCCCTTCGCTACCTACCCAGAGGAACCGATGCTGGTGGAGAGCACCGAGGACACTAGGACGGCCCAGGTACCCTACAAGGGGGAGTGTGGAAGTAGCCCGGGGCAGCCGACCCCAGTCCGGCTGCAGCACTGCCAGAGCCGATGTCAGTGTGTTACGGCCAGGATCCCCACTGACAACAGCGGGTTTCCGCCGCTGCTAGGGCCCCGGGCTGGGACGCAGTGGAGCGGGAGACTCTTGGATGCCCTTGGGTGGCAGACTCCCCCTTTCCCTGGCCTAGAGAGGCTGCGACCTCTCGCTCATTGATTCAGTCTCTGCTTAAGGGCCTGGGTCCCTGACTATTTGATTGCTGCCCCGCCCTGACCTAGGGCCTGGGCTGCTACAAACCCTGCTTAAGGGCCTGAGCCTCTAACTGTGTGTTTGCTGTCCCACACTACCGTTGGACCAGGACTGACAGCGGATCAGAGCGAGGTGGTGGGATACCCCACAGCCCCGCTGAGGGCCGAACCTCGGCTGAGACCTCTACACCCTCCTTTGTCGGGGCTTTGAGATCTAGGCATGCAAACCACTGTGGAACAGCTCGGTGTTGTTAGCTCACCTAGAAGAATTAGAGAAAGTTTACTGAACTCCTTCCAGCAATGCTGGACTAGAAGACAGAATTAGTATTTATTATTATTCTACCAGCACCTTAACATTAGTGGGGATTTGGGGGTCAGGATCCCCTCTGTTGCTGTGAGAGTGGAAGCCCCAGAGGTGCCAGGGTGCGCGGCGCTGCTCAGTCAGGCAGTGAGTGTAACACTGGTCTACAATTTTTGAGAAGTCGTCTGCTTCAGAGATAAAATGTGCTATTTATTATGTATTTTGATGTGCTGAATTCAAATATGACAATTAAAACAACTGATTGGCTACTGTTTCTAAGATATTTAAGTTTTTACATTTTATGTCTATGTATATTGTGTAGATAGTAGAGTTTTAATCATAAATTGTAAACCTAGGTCTTTTCATGTGTTTATGGTTGCTTTACGTGATAATAGTTCACCTGTCCTGTTTATGTAACACTTTAAAAATCAGCAAAAGGGTTATATAAATAAAATTTATTATAAAATAAAAGGCAAAAAACTATTACGTACATAGTGCAGTCCTATTCAGTGTCTACTCGGCCCTTCTTGGCTTGTCTCTTGTATTCATTAAATGGAGCATCTCTTGTCACTGTCCAGCAATAGTCTGCAAGCATTGATAGGCTCCATTTGCCCTGATAGCGTTTCTCCATTGTTGCAATGTCCTGGTGAAATCGCTCGCCATGCTCGTCGCTCACTGCTCCGCAGTTCGGTGGAAAAACGTCTAGATGAGATTGCAAAAAATGTATCTTTAGTGACATGTTGCAACCAAGGCTTTTGTATGCCTTGAGGAGGTTTTCCACCAACAACCTTTGGTTGTCTGCCTTGTTGTTTCTGAGAAAATTTATTGCCACTAACTGGAAGCTTTCCATGCCGTCTTTTCTTTGCCACGCAGTTCATGGTCAAATGCATCATCTCGAAGAAGTTCACGAATCTGAGGACCAACAAAGACACCTTCCTTTATCTTAGCTTCACTTAACCTTGGAAATTTTCCATGGAGGTACTTGAAAGCTGCTTGTGTTTTGTCAATGGCCTTGACAAAGTTCTTCATCAGACCCAGCTTGATGTGTAAGGGTGGTAACACAATCTTCCTTGATTCAACAAGTGGTGGATGCTGAACACTTTTCCACCCAGGCTCCAATGACTGTCGGAGTAGCCAACCTTTCTGGATGTAGTGGGAATCTCTTGCACGACTATCCTATTCACAGAGAAAACAGCAGAACTTTGTGTATCCAGTCTGCAGACCAAGCAAGAGAGCAACAACCTTCAAATCGCCACAAAGCTGCCACTGATGTTGGTCATAGTTTATGCACCTCAAAAGTTGTTTCATGCTGTCATAGGTTTCCTTCATATGGACTGCAAGACCAACTGGAATTGATGGCAAAACATTGCCATTATGCAGTAAAACAGCTTTAAGTCTCGTCTTCGATGAATCAATGAACAGTCTCCACTCATCTGGAGCGTGAACGATGTTGAGGGCTGCCATCACACCATCGATGTTGTTGCAGGCTACAAGATCACCTTCCATGAAGAAGAATGGGACAAGATCCTTTGGATGGTCACGGAACATGGAAACCCTAACATCACCTGCCAGGAGAGTCCACTGCTGTAGTCTGGAGCCCAACAGCTCTGCCTTACTCTTGGGTAGTTCCAAATCCCTGACAAGGTCATTCAATTCACCTTGTGTTATGAGGTGTGGTTCAGAGGAGGAGGATGGGAGAAAATGTGGGTCCTGTGACATTGATAGTTCAGGACCAGAAGTTTCATCCTCTTCCTCGTCTGACTCAAGTGAGAATGATTCTGGTGCATCAGGAACTGGCAGTCCTTCTCCGTGGGGTACTGGACGTATAGCTGATGGAACGTATGGATAATGAACAGTCCACTTTTTCTTCTTTGACACACCTTTCCCAACTGGAGGCACCATGCAGAAGGAACAATTGCTGGTATGATCTGTTGGCTCCCTCCAAATCATTGGCACTGCAAAAGGCATAGATTTCCTTTTCCTGTTCAACCACTGGTGTAGATTTGTTGCACAAGTGTTGCAGCATATGTGTGGGGCCCACCTCTTGTCCTGATCTCCAATTTTGCAGCCAAAATAAAGGTGATAGGCTTTCTTAACCATAGCGGTTATACTGCGCTTTTGTGATGCAAAAGTCACTTCACCACAAACATAGCAGAAGTTATCTGCACTGTTCACACAAGTACGAGGCATCTCTGCTCACTTTGGCTAAACAGCAATGTGTCCCTTTGCAAAATCAAACAGTGACAAATAAGAGAGCACCACACTGTATGATTTCTAGAGCTGATATAGGGCAATTTGTTCAGCAGAGTGATGTAAGCTTCGTTATGATTGCATCATTCATGACTTCTAGGGATAACATGATGCAATTCATATCATGTATTGGACGCAATACCAGCTTCAGATTGCATCATTCATTGTTTTGCCTAAAAAGCAAGTACTGTCCAAACCCAGTCATAGATTTATTCATAGATCCAGTCAAAGATGTATTTTAGTCATTTCTGGTTTAAATTGAGATCCCTTCCCTTTATAACTCACTTATCCTCCGCCATTCCCAAGTCAAGGGTCGTATATACTGACCCAATAGCATATCTTGAAAACTAGAGACAATCAACAATTTTAAGCATCATTTGTTCTCAGTGACCCAGAATTAGTAAAGTTTGACGACATTTATTTCAGAAGCATTTTGGCTCTAGAGATTATAATCTCCCGGGTAGGAGGCAGTGTGCTCCGATGCCGGCTCTGTTCCCTTTTGGGGTGGGCGACCCTTTGCAGAGGTTGGTTTGTAAAATCTGAGAGCTGGGGCTGGGATATTGAAGGGTCCTTAAGGGAGAGAGCAGCTCACTGGGTCTCTGAGCAGCACCATGGCTCTATACGACCAGGGGAGATTTGTCCCGTGTCACTGAATCATATGGAAATACCTAAACACCCGCTAGTGTTTGTGTGCACCAGGCGGGTTAGACACAGGGTAAGGTGCCAGTCACGCCCTGTTCCCTACGTTTGTCTGGGATGGTCACTGCCAGCAACAGCAGGAAGCTCCGTTTTAGTTCTCTCCTTGCGTTCTGCTCTCTCTATTTCTTTTCCCTCGTGTACGTTTTCTGGCGTGTGAGTGTGGTTATTTAAGATCGAGTTGTGTGTGTGTGAGGGGCGGGGGTGTTCTAGGATTGATACAATAGGGCTTATAGCAGGGACTTGAGTCTCCTGAGTCCCAGAGAGTGTCCTAACCCCTAGAGTGACTCGCTCTCCTGCTCTCTCTGCCCCAGTACATATCACCAGCCAGGCACCGAGGGGATTTCGGCGCCTACAGGGTGCAGGCTTTGAGGATCTCGGTGGCATCTCCGATTTAGTCACATAAGGTGGCAGGTAGGTGCTGAATTCCCTTTGTGGACCGAGCCCTGAACACACATTGAAAGCCCCTGGCAGGTGGCTGTCCAGCGCTACTAGGCTCCTTCCAGAATTCAAACCTGTCTGCCGAGGTGAGATTTTCCAAAGCTCCCGAGGGATTATAATAGGCATGAGGTGCCAATATCTCTAGGGCAGCTTGAAACCCTCAGCCTGGCTGTTAGAGGGGGGGTTAAATATCATGTTTTCCTAAAATTTAAAGTCGGTTCTCTCAGTCTGGGATCTTGGGAGGTGGAGGGGTGAGGAAAGGCGGGGAGGAAAGGCGGGTAGGAGTGGAGTGAGGGGCACAGAGTGTACTAGGGGAAAGGGAAAGTTGCAGGCTGGTCTCTTCTAACAGTGCGGTTAGTCTGTGTCTGCATTTGTGTGTGTGAGAGTCACAGACAGGCAGCCGAGGACAGGAGTTTTCACATTCACTGTCTCTTCGCTGCGAGCTGTAGAACTCCAGCGCCCCCAGCGGAGAGTTTGACTTTAGACAGCGAGGGCAGGTTTTTGTCTGAGCTCAGCCCGGCTTCCCCTCACTGTGAGTCCCGCACAGTGATACCGGGCGGTGTCCTCGGGCTTCAGGCCGGTCATTTGCAGGTTGTTGGAGTTGTCTCTGGAGATGGTGAATCGGCCTCTCACTGAGTCTGCGTAAAATTGTTGGCTCCCAGCAGTGTAAATGCCTGAGACCCACTCCAGCCCTTTCCCGGGAGCCTGACGGACCCAGCTCATAGCGTAGCTGCTGAAAGTGAACCTGGAGGCTTTGCAGAAGAGGCGGAGAGAGTCTCTGGGCTTTTTCACATCCCCTCCAGACTCCACCAGCACTGGGACCGGGCACCTGGGAATAGAAACATAATGTAATTCACATTAGTATTAAGAGTAACAATAGACTGTTCCCCTGACCACCAATGCGTGTGAGGGGAGAAAATACCTTCCAAAGCCACTGCAAGGAACACTACATGGAGCCAAAGCCCCATTTTCCCTGGTGCTGGAGGGGAAAGTTCTCAGGGTCTGGCTGGTCACTGCACAGACCCAGGGGCTGTGGATTGTGTCTCCAGGTGCAGCCTGGGCAGGGAGGGGCACAGATTTAAACAGGAAACTGTCCCATGATTTCCATATCCAGCCCCTTATAACACACACAAACTCCTTCCCTGGGTGATCTCATTTCTTGCCCTCCGATTCCAGGAGAAGGGGGTAAACGTCTGCAGTGCTCTGATCCAAATCCCACTGAAACGCCATGGGGATTTCTGAGTGGCTTGGAGCTACATAGTATCCGGTCCCACGTGTCTGTGTGGAGTCCAGCACAGTGGGAACCCGGTCCTGATTGGCTCCAGAGAGGGGCTGTGAAAGCAGAATCAGAGGAAGACGGGAGTGAGGAGAAAAGAGAGAATGCAAGGAAGGAAGCTGCAGTCCTTTGAATCATCCCCATCAGCTTCAGTGCAGAATGACCCCTGCTGTGCTAGTGGGGCACTGAGGTAGTGGGGCTGTGATGTCTTTCAGCAACACGGTTTATACATCTAGGATAGTCAAAGGAGCCCCAGGGTGTCGGGTTTGGGGTAACTAAATGATTTAGGTACTTAAATCCTAATCACTGTCTCTGGGATTTAGGCTCTGAAATCTAAGTCACTATCGAAAGTTGGACTTGGGCTCCCAGCTCACTTAAACTGTTCCCAATTTGCACAATGGGAATTATGTTTCTCTACTTTAAGATTCACTAATAAATCCTAAATACGGCATTGATGAGGGCCTTAAAATACCCAGATTGAATTAACCAAGTGGAGAATAGAGGATTTAATAGGCAACTGGATTTGGCAGCTGTCTCTATTTCAGCTATTTCACCTTGGTTCCCCCTTACTGCAAAGATTTGTGGGTATGCCAGATATTCTTGTGGTTTGGTCTTTTCTTTGGGCAGTATCCTAAACAGCTGAATTCAGGCTGATCCACCAGGTGTGTAGGAAGAATCCTGAAATTACTCGGGAAGCAAAACCAAACCTTTAACTAGTCCCTCAGTGCTTGTGCTTATCCATTGCAGTGCAGTCTTTAATTGTTCAGGACAGGCAATGCGCTGCAGAAGCACCATTCAGCGTTCTGCAGGTCTGTGCAACTAGTGACAAAATTATGGTGTGCAAAATTCTAGGGAGGTTCCACCACGAATTTTAGGAAGATAAGAACGGCCACACTGGGTCAGACCAAAGGTCCATCTAGCCCAGTGTCCTGTCTCCTGACAGTGGCCAATGCCTGGTGCCTCAGAACAGAACAGGGAATCATCCAGTGATCCATCCCTTATCACCCATTCCCAGCTTTTGGCAAACAGGCTCTTTAAATAAGCTCTCTGGCTGTCAGGGTTCCCTCCCCTCTCTGATCTCTGGGGTACAGATGTGGGGACCCACATGAAAGACCCCCCTAAGCTTATAAATACCAGCTTAGGTTAAAAATTTCCCCAAGGCACAAATCTTTTCCTTGTCCTTGGATGGTATTGCTGCCACCACCAAGTGATTTAGGCAAAGATTCAGGAAAAGGACCACTTGGTATTCCTATTCCCCCAAAATATCCACCCCAAGCCCCTTCACCCCCTTTCCTGGGGAGGCTTGAGAATAATATACTAACCAATTGCCTTTAATAAAAGTAGAGAGCAGACACTTTGTTTTTAGGACACTAAAATCAATCAGGTTCTTAAAAGAAGAACTTTATTATAAAGAAAAAAGTAAAAGAAGCACCTCTGTAAAATCAGGATGGAAGGTAAGTTTACAGAGTGATAAAAAGATTTAAAAAAACACAGAGAATTCCCCTCTAGGCTCAGCTTCAAAGTTAAAAAAACCAGGAATAAACCTCCCTCTTAGCATAGGGAAAATTCACAAGCTAAAACAAAAGATAATTTAACACATTTCCTTGCTATTACTTACAATTTCTGTAATTTTAGATGTAGCATTTCAGTAGGAGCTGGATTACCTGCTTGGTCTCTCTCTCTCTAACCAGAGGGAACAACAAAGAGAGCACAAACAAAACCTCTCCCCTGCCCCAGATGTGAAAGTATCTTCTTTCCTTATTGGTCCCAGGTAATAGCCAGGTTATTTGAGCTTCTTAACCCCTTACAGGTAGAGGAGGGCTTTTATACTACCCTTAGCTGTATGTTTATGACACTGGCATTTCTTCCTCTTCGTTCATGTTCACAAGGCAGGTTGAAGGGAAGAAAGCTAATGATCAATAGCAACTGAGGCGGATTCTATTTCTGCATTGCTACCCACTAAGTAAAGTCCTCTCTATTCTCTCAACATAGTGAGTCTTTAACTGCCAATGTGCATTTTGAGATGACTGAGCCCAGATACATTATTGGTGGTTTCTTATTCCATTTCCCAGTGTCTCAGCTGCTCTGCTGTGTCAGTGCCTGCTGCTGTCTGCTGGCGCCGAGAGCTGTTTGGAGGAGGAGGTTTTTGTATTCACTGCAGTTGATTTCTGATCACTGTGTCTCTCACACAGTAATACCGGTCGGTGTCTTCCGCTTTCAGGCTGTTCATTTGCAGATACACCAGGCTGCTGGAGTCGTCTCTGGAGATGGTGAATCGCCCTTTAACTGCATCACTGTAAAATGTACTGTGGCTATTAGCAGGGTTGTATATGCGTGAGACCCACTCCAGGCCCTTTCCGGGTGCCTGACGGACCCAGCTCAGGTGGTAGCTGGTGAAGGTGAACCCGGAGGCTTTGCCGGATAGGCGGAGAGATCCCCCGGGCTTCTGAATTCCACCTCCGGACTCCACCAGAAGAACCTGGGACTGCACATTTGGGGGGGGGGGGGAGGAAAAAAGCTATTAAGAATCACGTTAATACAAGACCCGAGCCAAAGTTCACAGAAGCCATTTGAAAGATGCTGTCATAACTATAAAGGGAAGGGTAATAGCTGTCCTGTGTACAGTACTATAAAATCCCTCCTGGCCAGAGACTCCAAAATCCTTTTCCCTGTAAAGGGTTAAGAAGCTCAGATAACCTGGCTGGCATCTGACCTAAAGGACCAATAAGGGGACAAGATACTTTCAAATCTTGGGGGGGGGAAGGCTTTTGTTTGTGTTCTTTGTTTGGGAGTGTGTTCGTTCTCGGGACTGAGAGGGACCAGACATCAATCCAGGTTCTCCACATCTTTCTAAACAAGTCTCTCCTATTTCAAACTTGTAAGTAAATAGCCAGGCAAGGCGTGTTAGTTTTCCTTTGTTTTCTCAACTTGTAAATGTACCTTTTACCAGAGTGTTTATCTTTGTTTGCTGTACTTTGAACCTAAGACTAGAGGGGAGTCCTCTGAGCTCTTTAAGTTTGATTACCCTGTAAGGTTAATTTCCATACTGATTTTACAGAGATGATTTTTACCTTTTTCTTTAATTAATAGCCTTCTTTTTAAGAACCTGATTGATTTTTCCTTGTTTTTAGATCCAAGGGGGTTGGATCTGTATTCACCAGGAGTTGGTGAAAGGAAGGAGGGGGAAGGGTTAATTTCTCCTTGTTTTAGATCCAAGGGGATTGGATCTGTGTTCACCAGGGAATTGGTGAAAGGTTTTTCTCAGTGCTTCCCAGGGTGGGAATCTAGAATTGGGAAATGGTGGCAGCGGAACCAGAGCTAAGCTGGTAGTTAAGCTTAGAAGTTTTCATGCAGGCCCCTACATTTGTACCCTAAAGTTCAAAGTGGGGATCCAGCCTTGACATGGTGGTAGAGGTGGGATCATTTTAAACCCAAAAGCCAGTGAGATTTTTTTTTCCTTCTAGCTGCTTGGAAAGCCCAGCTGGAGGTAGATAGATACATATCTTATCTCTCCTTGCCTGAATGCAGACGTGTTAAGTTTTTTTAACAAGGTCCTTTGTTAAGA